>NC_039251.1:25580779-25880779 GCF_003368295.1 Carassius auratus
CTTAATACACAGTATTTCACAATACTTCAGCATATTCTTCTAATTAAGTGAGGCGTCATTTTATCAGTAAAATAACATATTATTTTTCTTTGGAAAGATTTCTATAAATGATTTAAATCATACTGTTTCTACAATAATTATTTAAAAGTAATCATATATCGCCATCTGTGGCCATTATTGGTACTAACAATTGCAAGCTTGATTTATATGTTATGATAGTTTTTAATTTTAAGCTGGCTCTTGAAAATGATAAAGCTATGAAACTTGCTGTGCTTCTTTCAAATGATGACTTCTACGTATATAAAAAATTATGAAGAGTTGGAATGAAGAATGTTAAAGATATAGTAAAATAACTATTGTATTTTTTTTTATGTTACTTAATAAATCGGTATGGCCACACCATTTAAGGTTTCCTTAACCCATTCACAATTTAACATCTTCAGTATATTGGCATCATGTTGAAAAAGTTTGGTGTGAACTACTTGTGTCTCTTGGAGGAGTATGATTCATTTACAGGCTGAGTTTATCATAAATCCACAATAAAATTTCTGAGTTCTGTATCAATCTGTGTTGTTGTTTTTTTATTTTCATTTTTTTATTTTTCATAGGAAGATAACTGACCCTTTACTCTCCTTTTTAATAAATGTGGCTTATAAACCAAGAACAAGCTATTTATAAGCTGTATTTATAAGCTGCTTACTACCTGACTATTAATATTGGACAAGGCTTTATAAAGCATGAACTGACTATTTACTAATGAGTGCAGTTATTATAAAGTGTTACCCAATGCATTTACTAATGTTAACAAATTAGACATTATTTTACAGTGCTATAAAATCCTTTAATGACTTAACAAGCATTTGTGAAAGTTCTGCTTGCATTACAGCTTAGTCTTCATCTGTGAGCTGAACAGTTTTACTGTTACATCCATGAGATTATGTAAATTAAGATAAATGTCATGTCACAGGATGGAATAGGTCAGTATCAAATGAGATTTAAATTATTATTTGCAGCACAAATAAGTATTTTTAGAATTTTGTTTTTAATTCCTGAAACTGTCAGAAAAGGATAAGGCCTAAGAGATTTCTTAAGCTGTAATGAAAACAGCAATGTTAGCAAAAGCAACAAAAAATAACAATTTTAAATACATTTTTTTTTTCTGGTGATTAAAGAGATGATTAAGTCTCTCTCTCTCTCTCTCTTTCTCTCTCTCATTGTGTCTGCCACTCAGCTCATGCCCATCCCCCAATCACAGACACACACACACACACACACACTCAGTCAGCACACATACATTCCTCAAACAGAGGGACAGAGTGAGTTGAGATGTCTGACAGTTTTTTAATTTTCTTTTAATCATACAGTGTTGTAAAGTCATGAAACTATGCATATGTCCTCAGAATGATTTGATCTCTGTATGATTTTTTTTTTTAAGTGTTTGGAAGCTGCAATTTAAAAATACAAGACAATTAATGATTCCCTTTTTACTGTCATTTCAAAAAATCACCACGACAAAACCGTTCAAGCTAACCAAAATCCGTTCGCAATTTAAGTTCCTCAATGTTTTTTCAACATGTAGACAAAGTTTGGTGAGTATAGTGAACATTTCCTGTGAGGAGTATGCATTAAATCAGAGCTCAATTTAAATATTCAAATCAAAATAGCCGACTTCCTGTTGGTCGTAGCTGATGACTGTGAATTAGAAAGTTGTCCGTCTTGAAAAGAACAATTTATGTACCAAGTTTGGTGTCTGTAGCTAAAACTAACCCCCCCCCACTTTTGACAAAAGGTGGCGCTATAGAGTGCCTCCTTCACGCCCTTTTAAAAGCTTTTGCCATTGTCTAGCTATCACTAATACTGATATGTGTTTTGAGTTTCATGTAAATCTGAGCTTGTTGTCTGCCTCAAACTCACCATAACAGAACATTCAAGTTTGACACGTTGCCATGGCAACACTATATCAGATATCAATATCCCCACAACAGATTTACATCGGCCGTGTTTTGTCATTATTCTGATGAAGTTTTAAGTAAATGAGTAATAATAAGATGCTGAATTCAAAGCATTTGGAAAATGACACACTTCCTGCTGCCAGTTGGTGGCGCTATAACTGTTGACTCTTAATAGTCACATATATGCGATCGGTATCATACAACGAACAATCTGATGAAGTTTGATCAAACTCAGGAAATGTATGTGGATGGTATTAGACATTTCCTGTTTCTCATTTCTCGCCATAATTTCAACGCCTCGCCACGGGCAAACCGTTCGAGATATCAAAAATCCCCTCGCAATTTTCCATCCCCAATGTCTTGAGATCATGTTGACCGAGTTTGGTGGCAATCAAGTAAAACCTATGACAAGTATATCAAATTCCAGAGCATGCTTTTTATAAACAGCCCTGAATAGCTGACTTCCTGTTGGGCGGAGCCTATGACATAGAGTGCGAAAGTTGTTCGGCTCAATGAGATCTATAAGTGTACTGAGTTTCATATAAATACATGAAAGTGTGTGTGAGCTATGGTTCAAGATTTCTGACTGTGTTCCAGGGGGCGCTGTAGAGCCCCTGTGCCACGCCCGGGTCCCAGTCTCTGTGGCGTCCTGATGGCCGCAGATTCCAATGTGTGTGCCAATTTTCAAGAGTTTTTGAGCATGTTAAGGCCCCAAAAAACCCCGGAAGGTTTAATAAAAAATAAAAAAAATAATAATAAGAAGAATAATCCTTAGAAGAACAATAGGGCTCTTCGCCCCTTCGGGCTTGAGCCCTAATAATAATAACAAATAATCCCAAGGGAAACAATAGGGCTCTCGCCCTCCAGGCTTGAGCCCTAAATATAGCTGCAAGCAGCGATGGCGGGCTCAAGCCACCAATGCCATAACCCCCCCGTGGCATCAGGTAAACTGTGCCCAGAGGGCACATGCATTCACAATATCCCTCTGGCAGTGAGGTTTTAAAGGATACGGCAGTTAAAGGGTTAATCCGAATCATCTAGACTTTAAAATCACATTCACAGAACAATATATATATATATATATATATATATATATATATATATATATATATATATATATGTATATGTATATGTATATGTAAATATATGTATATATATATATATATATATATATATATATATATATATATATATATATATATATATAACTTTAGTAACACTGTACAATAAGATTTTATTTATAAACATTATGTTAACATGAACAATATTTATATAGCATTCATTCATGTCAGTTAATATTCCAAACTTAAACATGAAAACATTGTTTTATTGTGATTTTTTTCCAAGTACATTTTACCAATTCCAAACCATATCAATCTTAATAACTACCATTATTTTTTATTTAATCATTTATGAGTGCTATACAATAGTCCAGGAAAGCTGGAAGAGAAAAACTCCTTGGGCCCTATCTTGCACCCAGCGCAATTGACTTTGTACACCGACGCATGTGTCATTCCTATTTTGCACCTGCGCAAAGCGCGCTTTTCCCTCCACAGAAGAACGTCGCTAAACTAGTGAATGAACTTGCGCTCCCTGGGCGGTTCAGCGCAAAAAAGGAGGCTTGTTCCGGCGCAAACAATCCCTGGTGCTATTTTGCTGTTCCATTAAACAATTGCGCCACTGACCAGAAAAAACCTAGTCTAAAGTCAAACGCGTTGTTCATTATGCTGTTTTAAGGGCGCATGCTTGACCATAATGTATAGCGTGCACAACGCGCATACACTTTGCTCATGTAATCTACACAGATGCAACAGTTATTTTTGCAAATCATAAATTGTTACACTAAAAAAATATTAACACATGAGATGACGGAAATCATGACGCTATTTTGGGTGGGTTTCTCCCATCCTCATACAACACAACTTCTCTGTCTTTCACTGCTCTTACAAGAACATCAGTCTCCTCGGCTGTGAACCGCTCCTGGCGTGCGCCTGGTAAATACGCCATAATAGCAATCCATAATGGAACTTGCGCACCTGCTTTTAAAGGGAATGTTGGATGACGCTCTGATTGGTTTATTTCACGTTACGCCCAAACCACACCTATGAATAATGAAGCTACTTCAGACCAACCCATTTTAGATTTGCGCCGGGCGCAAGAGCCATTTATCCCGCTGGGAAAATAGCAACAGCGCTGAGACCCGCCCACAAAGTTACTTGCGCTTCGCGCTTTGACACTTGCGTTTCAGATCGTTTAAATAGGGCCCTTATATTCATGTGTGCAGAATTATTAGGCATGTTTTCTTTTACAGATGAAATGCGCTAAAATAGAGTTTTAACTCAAACTGTAAGGTCGAAAATTATGAAATACCCATGAGAAATATCAAACACAAATGCAATACAGAAATTGATAAGTTAAGACTTGACCATTGTACAAAAAATGCTGACTGGGTCATGAGGTCAGAAAAGAAGAAGAAAAAAGCAGGTCAAGAAGAACTGACAACACACACACACACACACACACACACACACACACATTACCCACAGTGACAGTGGGACTGAGTGACATCAGATGTATGATAGTTTTTTAATTTTCTATCATCCATATAGTGTTGTATAGTCATGAAACTATGCATATTTCCTCAGAATGACTTGTCTTCTATGTGTACATTTTTTTTGAAGTGTTTAGAAGCTGCACTTTAAAAAAATAAAAAGACATTTACTGGTTCCTTTTTTACTATTATTTCAAAAAATCACCACGACAAAACCATTCAAGCTATCCAAAATTCATTCACACCTGTTGTGTAAGATTAATTCTTTAAACAGTGGTAAAAGAGGATGTGGTGCTGAACCTTCAAGAGTCACTCAAAACGTATCTGTCCATAAAGCCTATAAAGAATTATTCTTAATATACAGTTCACAATACTTCAGCTTGTTATTCTAATTAAGTGAGGGTCACTTTATCAGTAAAATACATACAATTCATATTATTTTTTTGAAAGATTTCTATAAATGATTTAAATTATACTCGTTTCTACAATAATTATTTAAAAGTAATCCTATAGTTCCCTCTGGTGGCCATTATTGGTACTAAGAATTGCAAGCTTGATTTATAAGTTATGATAGTTTTAATTTTATGCTGGCTCTTGAAAATGATAAAGCTATGAAACTTACTGTGCTTCCTTCAAATGATGACTTCTACTTATATAAAAAATTATGAAGAGTTAGAATGAAACATTTTAAAGATATAGTAAAATAACTATTGTATTTTTTATGTTACTTTAATAAATCTCTATGGCAACACCATTTAAGCTATCCTAAACCCATTCACAATTTCAGTATATTGGCATCATGTTGAAAAAGGAGTATGGAGTAGTATGAGGAGGAGTATGAATTCATTTACAGGCTGATTTTTTCATAAATCCACAATAAAATTTCTGATTTCTGTATCAATCTGTGTTGTTGTTTGTTTATTTTTATCTTTTATTTTTCATAGGAAGATAACTGACCCTTTACTCTCCTTTTTAATAAATGTGCTTATAAACCAAGAACAAGCTATTTATAGCTGTATTTATAAACTGCTTACTACTGACTATTAATATTGGGACAAGGCTTTATAAAGCATGAACTGACTATTTACTAATGAGTGCAGTTATTATAAAGTGTTATCAATGCATTTGCTAATGTTAACAAATTAGACATTATTTTACAGTTATCAAATCCTTAAATGACTCATAAGCATTTGTGAAAGTTCTGCTTGCATTACAGCTTAGTATTGATCTGTGAGCTGAACAGATTTACTGTTACATCCATGAGATTTTGTAAATTCAAATAAATATAATGTTACAGGATGTCATAGGTCAGTATCAAATGAGTTTGAAATTATTATTTGCAGCACAAATAAGGTTTTTTTTAGGATTTTTAAAAATCCCTAAAACTGTCAGAAAAAGGATAAGGCCTAAGCTATTTCTATGTGAGTGGCTAAATTTATTTTTGTTTTTATAATTGTTATACACAAACTATGAAATTATACAAAATGTATAAAAAGGTAAATAAATAAATACGTACACACATTAAAAAAGCAGCCACGATGAATGAATTTCATTTTTTATATAGATTAAAATTGAAGACAGAAGCAAGTGGTAAATGTGGTCACTTTAATATTCAAATCCAGTAGATCCACTTCAGATTTATTTCTCAACAGTTTATGTTCACGTGGCTGTTTTCGTTTATATTCCTCAAGCTATTATGTGTTTTGAAATAATCTTGTCCGTGATGTGTTCGTTCGTACGACGAAAGGCAGAAACCTGCAGCTCGAGAGAAATGTTATTCTGCCAGTCACGCTTTCAAATAGTCTTGCACACTTAAACGGGTCACAAACACCTGCATTTAGCTCTTGTTGTGTTATAATCGGTGTATTGTGTGCATTGGTGGCAATATTTTATTTAAAAAAGCTCTTATACAAGAATAAATTCGTTTGTTTTCAGCTCGTAACACTATGCGCTGATCGGAGCGGTGATTTCAGATAGGCAGCCGCAAATATTTAATTTTCACACAAACAGTTCAAAAACATCTAAATTTCTAAAAAAACATCTGAATTTAGCTCTTGGTGTGTTTTAATTGGTGAATTGTGTAATATCGCTGCAATATTTTATTTGTAAAAGCTATAAAACAAGAATAAACTAGTTTTTTCTGAGCTCGTCATTCCACACGCTCATGCTCAGAGCGGTGATTCATCTCTCCTGTTTCTCACGTATCACTGACCACACATCAATTATTAATGAGCCCTGACCCGGTAATAATCAGATATGTTGGTTTAGCTTGTCAGTGTGAATTAAATCTAAGTATTTATTTGTATTTTAACCAATTTAAAAGTGAAAGTAAAAGTCCGGGAATTGAACCTGTAGGGGCGCAATTTCTCTCAGACAATGGAAGTCTAAGCACACACACTCAAACAGAGGGACAGAGTGAGATGAGATGTCTGACAGTTTTTTAATTTTCTGTTATCCATACAGTGTTGTAAAGTTGTGAAACTATCCATATTTACTCAGAATAACTTTTTTTCTGTATGAAAAAAGGTTTTGAAGTGTTTGGAATTTAAAAATGCAGGACAATTAATAATTCCATTTTTACTGTCATTTAAAAAAATCACCACGACAAAACCGTTCAAGCTATCCAAAATCCATTGGCAATTTAAGTTGTTTAAAATGTTTTGGCATCATGTAGACAAAGTTTGGTGTGTATAGTGTTGCTCTCCTCTGAGCAGTATGAATTAATTCACAGCTAAATATAAAAAAAAAATCCACATTCAAATCAAAATAGCTGACTTCCTGTTGATCGTAGCTGATGACTGTGAATTAGAAAGTTGTCCGTCTTGATAAGAACAATTTATGCACCAAGTTTGGTGTCTGTAGCTAAAACTAACCCCCCCCCCACTTTTGACAAAAGGTGGCGCTATAGAGTGCCTCATTCACGCCCTTTTAAAAGCTTTTGCCATTGTCTAGCTATCACTAATACTGATATGTGTTTTGAGTTTCATGTAAATCTGAGGTTGTTATCTGCCTCAAACTCACCATAACAGAACATTCAAGTTTGACACGTTGCCATGGCAACAATATATAAGATATCAATATCCCCACAACAGATTTACATCGGCCGTGTTTTGTCATTATTCTGATGAAGTTTGAAGTAAATCGAGTAAAAATAAGATGCTGAATTCAAAGCATTTGGAAAATGACACAGTTCCTGCTGCCAGTTGGTGGCGCTATAACGTTGACTCTTAATAGTCACATATATACGATCGGTATCATACATCGAACAAACCGATGAAGTTTGATCAAACTCAGGCAATGTATGTGGATGTTATTAGGCATTTCCTGTTTCTCACCTGTCACTCAAAACGTGTCTGTCCATAAAGCCTATAAAGAATTATTCTTAATATACAGTTCACAATACTTCAGCTTGTTATTCTAATTAAGTGAGGGTCATTTTATCAGTAAAATACATAAAATTCATATTATTTTTCTTTGAAAGATTTCTATAAATGATTTAAATCATACTTGTTTCTACAATAATAATGTAAAAGTAATCCTATAGCTCCATCTGGTGGCCATTATTGGTACTAAGAATTGCAAGCTTCATTTATAAGTTATGATAGTTTTAATTTTATGCTGGCTCTTGAAAATGATAAAGCTATGAAACTTACTGTGCTTCCTTCAAATGATGACTTCTACGTATATAAAAAATTATGAAGAGTTTGGAATGAAAAAATTTAAAGATATAGTAAAATAACTATTGTATTTTTTATGTTACTTTAATACATCGCTATGGCCTCACCATTTAAGCTATCCTAAACCCATTCACAATTTAACATCTCAGTATATTGGCTTCATGTTAAAAAAGGTTTGGTGTGAAATACTTGTGTCTTCTTGGAGGAGTATGAAATCATTTACATGCTGATTTTATCATAAATCCACAATAGAATTTCTGAGTTCTGTATCAATCTGTGTTGTTGTTTGTTTATTTTTATTTTTTTATTTTTCATAGGAAGATAACTGATCCTTTACTCTCCTTCTTAATAAATGTGCTTATAAACCAAAAACAAGCTATTTATAGCTGTATTTATAAACTGCTTACTACTGACTATTAATATTGGGACAAGGCTTTATAAAGCATGAACTGACTATTTACTTTTTGAGTTTGAAATTATTATTTGCAGCACAAATAAGGTTTTTTAGGATTTTTAAAAATCCCTAAAACTGTCAGAAAAGGATAAGGCCTATTTCTATGTGAGTGGCTACATTTATTTGTTTTTATAACTATAATGCATAAACTATGAAATTATACAAAATGTATAAAAAAGTACAACAGCAATTGTTTTCCAATGTTTTTTATTAATTAATTATTATAATTTTTATTTGGGATTTACATTTAAAAAAATTAGCCTACTGCAATCATTCTAAACAGCTTGAATAAAACCTGTTAATATTTATTATAGACCACTGTAACTGTGTATAATCTAACAAACAAGTTTATTATGAAAATAAAAGTGTGTACAGAAGATAAATTGGACGATAAAGAAATTGCTAACAATAGTATAATAGAGCATGTTTTATGTTTTTAGGCGTTTAGATGCAGAAATGGACAAATAAAATGTAAAATAAAATGTAATTGATTTAATTAAATATAGATTAATTCTTGTTAGAGCAAAATAATAAATAAATACGTACACACATTAAAAAAAGCAGCCAAGATGAATGAATTTCATTTTTTATATAGATTAAAATTGAAGACAGAAGCAGCTGGTATATGCGGTCACTTAATATTAAAATCCAGTAGATCCACTTCAGATATATTTCTCAACAGTTTATGTTCACGTGGCTGTTTTCGTTTATAGTCGCCAAGCTATTATGTGTTTTGAAATAATCTTGTCCGTGATGTGTTCGTTCGTACGACGAAAGGCAGAAACCTGCAGCTCAAGAGAAATGTTATTCTGCCAGTCACGCTTTCAAATAGTCTTGCACACTTAAACGGGTCACAAACACCTGCATTTAGCTCTTGTAGTGTTACAATGGGTTTATTGTGTGCATTTGTGGTAATATGTTATTTAAAAAAAGCTCTTAAACAAGAATAAATTCGTTTGTTTTGAGCTCGACACTGTACGCGCTGATCGGAGGCGTGATTTCAGATAGGCAGCCACAAATATTTCATTTTCACACAAACAGTTCAAAAACATCTAAATGTAGATCTTGGTGAGTTCTAATTGGTTGATTGTGTGATATCGCTGTCATAATTTATTTTTAAAAGCTTTAAAACAGGAATAAATTCGTTTTTTCTGAGCTCTTTACTCCAGACGCTCATGGTCACAGCGGTGATTCATCTCTCCTATTTCTCACGTATCTCTGGCCATAAATTATTTATCCATGAGCCCTGAACCGGTAATAATCAGATATGTTGGTTTAGCTTGTCAGTGTGAATTAAATCTAAGTATTTGTTTGTATTTTTAACCAATTTAAAAGTGAAAGTAAAAGTCCGGTAATTGCACCTGTAGGGGCGCAATTTCTCTCAGACAATGGAAGTCTAAGCACACACACTCAAACAGAGGGACAGAGTGAGATGAGATGTCTGACAGTTTTTTAATTTTCTGTTATCCATACAGTGTTGTAAAGTCGTGAAACTATCCATATTTACTCAGAATGACTTTTTTTCTGTATGAAAAAAGGTTTTGAAGTGTTTGGAATTTAAAAATGCAGGACAATTAATAATTTCATTTTTACTGTCATTTAAAAAAATCACCACGACAAAACCGTTCAAGCTATCCAAAATCCATTGGCAATTTAAGTTGTTTAAAATGTTTTGGCATCATGTAGACAAAGTTTGGTGTGTATAGTGTTACTCTCCTCTGAGCAGTATGCATTAATTCACAGCTAAATGTAAAAAAAAATCCACATTCAAATCAAAATAGCTGACTTCCTGTTGATCGTAGCTGATGACTGTGAATTAGAAAGTTGTCCGTGTTGATAAGAACAATTTATGTACCAAGTTTGGTGTCTGTAGCTAAAACTAACCCCCCCACTTTTGACAAAAGGTGGCGCTATAGAGTGCCTCATTCACGCCCTTTTAAAAGCTTTTGCCATTGTCTAGCTATCACTAATACTGATATGCGTTTTGAGTTTCATGTAAATCTGAGGTTGTTATCTGCCTCAAACTCACCATAACAGAACATTCAAGTTTGACACGTTGCCATGGCAACACTATATCAGATATCAATATCCCCACAACAGATTTACATCGGCCGTGTTTTGTCATTATTCTGATGAAGTTTTAAGTAAATCGAGTAAAAATAAGATGCTGAATTCAAAGCATTTGGAAAATGACACACTTCCTGCTGCCAGTTGGTGGCGCTATAACGTTGACTCTTGATAGTCACATATATACAATCAGTATCATACAACGAACAAACCCATGAAGTTTGATCAAATTCAGGAAATGTATGTGGATGTTATTAGACATTTCCTGTTCCTCATTTCTCGCCATAAGTTCCACGCCTCGCCATGGGCAAACCGTTCGAGATATCAAAAATCCCCTCGCAATTTTTCATCCACAATGTCTTGAGATCATGTTCACCGAGTTTCGTGGCGAACGGGTTGAAAACCTCAGAGGAGTATTTCAAATTCCAGAGCATGCTTTTTTTAAACAGCCATGAATAGCTGACTTCCTGTTGGGCGGGGCCTATGACATAAAGCGCGAAAGTTGTTCAGCTCAATGAGATATACAAGTGTACTGAGTTTCATATAAATATATGCAAGTGTGTGTGAGCTATGGTTCAAGATTTCTGACTGTGTTCCAGGGGGCGCTGTAGAGCCCCTGTGCCACGCCCGGGTCCCAGCCTCTGCGGCATCCTGATGGCCGCAGATTCCAATGTGTGTGCCAATTTTCAAGAGTTTTTGAGCATGTTAAGGCCCCCAAAAACCCCCGGAAGGTTTAATAAAAAATAAAAAAAATAATAATAAGAATAATCCTTAGAAGAACAATAGGGCTCTTCGCCCCTTCGGGCTTGAGCCCTAATAATAATAACAAGAATAATCCTTAGAAGAACAATAGGGCTCTTCGCCCCTTCGGGCTTGAGCCCTAATAACAAGAATAATCCTTAGAAGAACAATAGGGCTCTTCGCCCCTTCGGGCTTGAGCCCTAATAATAATAACAAATAATCCTAAGGAAAACAATAGGGCTCTCGCCCTCCAGGCTTGAGCCCTAATAATAAGAAGAATAATCCTTAGGGGAACAATAGGGCCCTGCGCCCATTGGCTCGGGCCCTAAATATAGAGTTAATGCTCATAGGTGTGCAGAAAATGTAATGTATCTTTTCAGAAATAACTGAAAGCATTTCAAGTTTCCTTTTTGAAAACTAAAGGCTACTAAAAAATAGTAGTAAATGAAAACAAGAAAGATGATCAAATGCACTGTAAGCATGAGACCCAGGGTCGTTGGTGAGGATGTAACTGTGGCAAACCTTAATCAAAGTGTAATTCATTCATCTGTGTGTGTATGAGCTACAGGGTTAAGGTCACTCTAGTGATTAATTAGGACAAGGAAAGAGGTACGACGTCACTTTGAGCTTGCTGACCTTGATGGCTGTAAATCTGTTGCCCAACATATTTCTTTGTGATGGTCTGAGACCTGTTGGCCCCTGCTTAGTGGATTCTTTGCCTAATTTCAGCAGCAGCATATAAATATTAAATGCATATATTCTAGCAGATTGTGAACCTGGAAACAGGATTATTATGTGTTTGCATTTACTATATTATGTGTTTGCATACACTATACATATACTGTATTGAAGAAGCTTGGAATTGAAAATATGAGAGAAGTATGCACTATTTTTCAAAGGATAACATTACAAAAATAAAAAAGCTTTGAACTGACACACCAGGTGATTGAGTTTGAGTCCTGGTTAGTCCCCCTTTGTCTTCCGCAATGCTTCCTGTCCACTCTCTTGTACTATACAAACTTTTTTCCTTAAAAAAAGGTTGTTATGAATTTGTCATTGACTAATTCTTAATGTTTTCCAGTATTTAATATTGGTTTAGCTTTTTCCCATCAGCACTTTTTGATGGAATGTGTTGTATACAGTGCATATTGCTATATTTATTCATTCATCAACCCCAAATAAACTTATTTTAATATTCAGTCTTAAGATTAATGCAGATTTTTAACACAGTAAATTTAGGTCTGCATGCAGTCACACATTTTCACTTTCAATTGATTTCTTAAAAAACAAACAAACGCAATATTTCATATAAATTAGTTGTCTTTCACATATACTATGATGAAAATTCTCCTTAATCAGCGTGACTATACTGCCCCCTTGTGGTGTTTTTGCCACAATGCACGATAGATGAGTTTTCGTCAGAAACATGCATATGGATTTTGGTGAAGGTGAACTTTAACACTTTCCTAAGCTAGTTGCTATAGTTGGCCTTTCAATGTATGATGAGGATGTTTATGTAATTATTTCAGGAAAACTAACAATTAAATATTTTGTTGCATTTGCAAATTCTATAACAAATAACCACGAAATAAAAACTAACTACTGGTTTAAAAATCTGCTTGAAGAGAAAAATCTATAACCTTTCTGCCAAAAGTTTATTTTTTTTAATGCCATGTTTATCGTACCTTTTACAACCACTAGGGGTCGGTATAAAAACTTATCACATCTCAAGAGTTCACGTAAAGTTAACATTAAAATTGAATGAGTTTAGACAGTAGACATATGGAGTCAGTATTTATCTGTCAGAAGAAGAAATAGATTACCAAACATTATAGAAACCAACAGTATATAAATGTGAAAAACACTATTTTCTGAGATCCAGACTAGTCCATAAAACAATTAGCTAAATGTTGTTTTTTTGTTGTTGTTGTTGTTTTTCTGGAAGTTGTTTAATTGTAATTATAATACATGCTGGAGGAAGGCTGGAAGCAGAGTATGAAAGTGAAATTCAATCTTTTACACACATTAAGAGTAAAAGTCTTACTTCTGAAGTAAGGTAATCCCCGTACGGTCATGTTTAAGTATATATTGCCTTAAAATGCACTTTGGTAAACTGATACATAGTCACATAGACATAAAATTGATAAATGAAGAACTATAAAATCATCTTATTCTGCTCACATTCAAACAGGCTTTGCCTAAGCAGAAGATACTCAGGCCAAGATTACAAGAAAAAGAATGAGATGCAATTATCAGGAAGCCACGTAAAAGAAAATTGAAGGTACATAGTTCTCAGTGTCTACGAGTCAATCTGAGCAACTATTGGATTACTATTTTGTACTTTCTTGCAGCAAACCTCATTTTGAGCACACAAAGGATATAACATTACTCTCTGTAATGAGAGGAGCCATTATTAATTCATGAAAGTGTTTCCTCTGCACGAGTAACTATACAGATTCTTTCTTATATGCTTCTTTGTGTTGAGAATACATCAACCAAGATTTTGCACAAGTAAAGCCATACAGTTTGCTCAGCTGTGCTTTGGTCAAAATGCTCCCCAGAGGATTGAAAAGGCTTTCTGACATATTTTTCACCAGCCTATTCAAATTCCTAGCTTAAACTAACAGTAAACTATTCCTATGAGTGTAGGAGGTGCTAACCTCATTTTTCTTTTTGTCTTCTTCTTTTTTCCTCCTGAAGATAGTATCAACATCAGTGGCTTCTCCGATAACAAAGTTCACTTTTACTGCATGATGCTCCAGGTATAAGTATGTTCTGTGTCAGGCTTTGACACATTTAGAGCTTCGTTCCGAACCCTGAGCATCGGCTAGAAGACAAAATACAACCTATATCAGCTTTTCGTCTATTGCACATTACTTCAGTATTGGTATATTTAATCTGTGTGATTAAAATAATTAATAATGTGAAAATAAATAATTCTCAATCTGCAGCGTGAGTGCATTTCCGTCCATGTTGGTCAAGCTGGGGCCCAAATGGGAAATGCATGCTGGGAGCTTTACTGTCTGGAGCACGGCATCCAGCCGGATGGACAGATGTCCAGTTATAAGACAAGGAGGAGATGATTCCTTCAACACCTTCTTCAGTGAGACTGGAGCAGGGAAACATGTTCCACGTGTGATTGGTATGTGAACATTTTTGGTTTAAAAATGGTTTAAAATAGCTTGTACCTGAGAATACCACAATAATGGTCTTTTAGTGAATTAAGGGGGGAGAAATCTGATTAAAATAGCCTTCTTTGAATGTAGATGAAGTACGGACACTTTAAGATATCACTTTATAAAGAGATTATAAGTTAATACAGTAGCTGACATAAAATATTTATGAATACTTATTATATATTAAACTTATATATTAAAGAATACTTTTAAAGCATTTATTAGTCTTTGGGAATTTCTACATATACTAATATATTTAAACATCTGAAGTTGTTCAAATGAATACGTGTTAGTGAACTGTTTACATGCATATGATCACCTAGATGAATAATTGGTTTATAAACTTACAAGGTTAGTTCATTATATCTGATGTTAATGCATTAACTTAATGTTCCTAATTATTTTTCTGCTTTTTGTGTTTTATCATAAAGTTATATCCCTCTCTAAAAGTAAAAATGAATTGTAAAAATGGAATAAAATAAAGAAATAAAAAGTCTGGTGCCAAGCTCTGTCTAAAAATGTGTTGTTATTTACACTCCTTTCGTGATATACAGTTGGACATGTTATCTGTTTCATATCTGTATATATTTGCTCATGCAAAAGTGATAAAGGCCTAATGCAATACATCACGACACCCTTCCCCCCAAGGGTATCTATGCTGCAGCACAAAAATGACCACCTGCTAGCTGTTATTCATGATTCAGCTGTCTGTACATGTCAATGGACATCACTATGAGAGGCTGGATAATATCTGTGCTTTCATTATCACTGTAGCAAGAAATTAAAGTCTGATGACAACTGGGTCAGTGTCTCTTTCTCTATAGCAAAAACCATCAATATAAAATTTTAGTCAATAGTACTTTAAACTTGCTTTTCTTTATGTATGAATCGCAAAGAATACAGAATCCTGCTGTAAGCATTATATTACAAATAGATATCAATTTTCCTGCAGTTGTTACGCAATGTTAACACGTGACCGTGGAGAACTTTGACATATAGCCTTTAAATTTCCATCCTGGCTTTTAGCATTATCGAATGCCCAAAAAGCTGGTAAAGGGGCCAGATGGTTTTCACAGACCCAAATGTCCCAAGAGGGAGCTATTAGACTATACTCGTGCAGGAAGGACGGCCCTTCTGAATGACTATCCTCACTCCAACAGGCGATCCCACTTCCTGTTAACCCCCTCTCTTCCTCCTCCCTCTTCCCTCTCTATAAAAACCCCACCTCTCCTTTCTTCTCCACATCTTCCTTCTCTTTCCGAACCCTCAAGTCGGCCTGAAGGGAAATCTGACAAGATGGTAAGTTCATAGTGCTTGAGCGATTCTTAATTCTAATCTTTTTATACATCACTCCACTAAAATGTACATTATTTCACATTTTGTGCACTTAAGGCATGTTAAGAGATTTCAGTAAACCCAATAATATTAAATAAGCAAATTTAGATGAATGTATTCTTTTTGTGTGAAAGACGAAATTGGCGGCACTGTAGTTAAACTATTGAAACAGTTTATATATATATATATATACATTATATACATTTTAAGTCAGAAGTGAAGCGTTGAGCCAAGCTGAGTTTCAGTTATAAATCTGGCCTTTCATTATACAGAGGATGTGGCTACGGCCTTCAAAGCCTGATCCCAGACTGTGACACACATGTCAGCAGGAAACTGCAGTACTTTGCCTTTTCTGGATATAACATTTATCTATGTTTGGTAGGTCTGCTGAGCCAAAATAGCTCACTGAACCTCTGTCAACTAAAAAGGAGAAAAAAGGGAACTACAGCATGAGACATGCAGTTGTTACTCAGAGAATGAATACATTCATGCCTTTATGACATACAGCGAGGCATTGGTAGTAGATGAGATAATGAGTGACAAAATCTGCAGCATAGCAGAATAATAGATATAACTGTTCTAGCGACAAGCCCGAGTGAGATATCTCTGTGCTACACAAAGGAGAGTGTACAGCTGGGACAGGGAGGGGGTGGACTGAGGCCTCTAAGGAACGCACTCAGTCTCTTCTTCTGTACTCTAGAGATCCTATGACCCAGTCTAGAGGAGAGGGTAAACAGTGCATGTTAATGTAATTGAAAAAAAAAAAAAAAAACTGAGTTCTGCACTGAACAATAGGTCCAAAAGTAAATTGCATAAAGTTGTTACAGTATTGAGCTTTGGGTAAATCAGCATGCCAATGACTAACATAACAGACCTAACTATATACATTTCTCATTCAAAACAATAAAAGAACAAATTTAGTTCAGGGGTTCTCAGGCTTTTTGACTTCAAGGCCCCACATTTTCAAAATTAGTTTTAATCTATGGGCTAGTTTCTGTATATATACAGTATATATATATTTTAAAAAAATGTAATAATTATCATTAAAATAATTAAATATATGAAAATCCGGGTTGTTTTCGGTGTAACTAGGCAATATTTATATTCATTATAAAAATGTCATAGCATTTTAAGATTTTATAAATTTAAATGACTCTTCCAACCTTTGTTGACTTTTTCACAGGTCTTACAAGACTTTGGGAACCCTGATTCTTCAAAGTAAATAAACAGTTATTTAGGGAGTAAATTAAAATAAGGAATATCTTGATTTCTGTTTTTTAATGCATGTTTTGTTTTATTTAAAATCATTTTAAGTCACCTTGTGGTCCCCTTGTAAGTTTACTGAGGACTCCCCCCATCCTTAAATATCACATAGTTAAAGGAATTTTAAATAATAGGATCTAATATGTTTCCGTGTCTTATTAGCTCAGAGTATTTAGCTAAAATATATACAGCTGCCACTTACATTCATATATATAATTTATTTTTACCCTCCTTCTCCCTTTAGCGTGAGTGTATCTCTATGCATGTTGGCCAAGCTGGGGCCCAAATGGGAAATGCATGCTGGGAGCTTTACTGTCTGGAGCACGGTATCCAGCCGGATGGACAGATGCCCAGTGACAAGACAATAGGAGGAGGAGATGATTCCTTCAACACCTTCTTCAGTGAGACTGGAGCAGGGAAACATGTTCCACGTGCCATCTTTGTTGATCTAGAACCCACTGTGATTGGTAAGCTGAGCCTGAGGAACATTATAAATAATTGTGAAAAACATTTTACAAAATACTGGAAAAGCAAGTTTTATAAAATATATATCCGGATAAGAAGTAATTACCTTGGATTTATTGTGTAATTTCTTCTTCGTTTTCTTCCTATTTGCTACTGTGAATAAATAATGTAAAAAACACAGGAACTTAGATAATTAGGTTTTTCCATTTTTTCCTCTTCAGACGAGGTGCGCACAGGCACATATCGCCAGCTGTTCCATCCTGAGCAACTAATTACTGGCAAAGAAGATGCTGCCAATAACTATGCCCGTGGTCATTACACCATTGGTAAAGAGATTATTGACCTAGTGCTGGACAGGACTCGCAAACTGGTGAGGTTCAAGTCTTTTGAATACAAACTGAATTTGACTTTGACATTAATAATTATAAAGATGTTCTTTCTAATGAGCTGATTTACTCCAACAGGCTGATCAGTGCACTGGCCTTCAAGGGTTTCTCATCTTCCACAGCTTTGGTGGAGGCACTGGCTCTGGCTTCACCTCTCTGCTGATGGAGCGTCTCTCTGTCGACTACGGCAAGAAGTCCAAGCTGGAGTTTGCCATCTATCCTGCTCCTCAAGTGTCCACAGCGGTGGTGGAGCCCTACAACTCCATCCTGACCACCCACACCACCCTGGAGCACTCTGACTGTGCCTTCATGGTGGACAATGAAGCCATCTATGACATCTGCCGTAAAAACCTGGACATCGAGCGTCCGACCTATACCAACCTCAACAGGCTCATCGGGCAGATCGTGTCCTCCATCACAGCCTCGCTGAGATTTGACGGAGCTCTGAATGTGGATCTCACCGAGTTCCAAACCAACTTGGTGCCCTACCCACGCATTCATTTCCCTCTGGCTACATACGCTCCTGTGATCTCTGCTGAAAAGGCGTATCATGAGCAGCTCTCTGTGGCTGACATCACCAACGCCTGCTTTGAGCCGTCTAATCAGATGGTGAAGTGTGATCCTCGTCATGGGAAATACATGGCCTGCTGTCTTCTGTATCGTGGAGACGTGGTGCCCAAAGACGTCAACTCTGCCATCGCTGCCATTAAGACCAAGCGCACCATTCAGTTTGTTGACTGGTGTCCCACTGGATTCAAAGTAGGTATCAACTATCAGCCTCCAACTGTGGTTCCCGGTGGAGATCTGGCAAAAGTACAGAGAGCCGTGTGCATGCTGAGCAACACTACAGCTATTGCTGAGGCCTGGGCTCGTCTAGATCACAAGTTTGACCTGATGTATGCCAAGAGAGCCTTTGTGCACTGGTATGTGGGTGAAGGAATGGAGGAAGGAGAGTTCTCAGAGGCCAGAGAAGATATGGCAGCTCTGGAGAAGGATTATGAAGAAGTCGGCACTGACAGCATCGGAGAGGAAGATGAAGAGGGAGAAGAATATTAAAGAAGCAGAATTACAGCCTGGAAAAATAAAATCTGACCATTAAGACCATTTTTGTAAATTCAGTTCACAATTGAATTGGTTTTATATTAATAAAATTTGAATAAGAAAAGAAAGAATCTGTTCTTTTTTGTGTGTTTTCTCTCTGGTCTCAGACAAAATATGAAAAATATTTTAAAATTAAGCAAGTTCATATTTTAGCACCTTTTGTTAGTTTTTATGCCTTCTCTGATTTCTTTCCCTTACCTAGACTAAAGGTGGCCAAGATGAAGCAATCCATTTAAGACATCTTCTTCCAGTGTTTTCAAAGCATATAAAATGGCATTGGAAATATATTTTAATTTTGAAATATTAAATGACTCACATGGCAGAAATAAATTATCAAAAAGCATTAAGGAAGTCTATTTCTGGAGAGATATCTAATGAATATCAATCTGGAATTAAGAATTTAGAGTTGCACTAAATTCTGGATTTTTTTTCTTTTTTCTTTTTTTCTTTTCATTTCATCAGTGTGAACTCTTCAGTAAATATTTGAACCTAAAATTGATGTATTCTGAATACAGATACTTTGGGATAGCCATTAACAGAGATACTGTACCATGGGATCAAGGTAATGCTGTTCAGAATGGGCAGTTGGCTGCTGGTAGAAGTTTTAACTAAATTCTTCAGGCAAAAATTGAAAAGGTTATAGTCATTTTCTGCCAGGATGTTATCCATTAAGTTGTAACCCTGTATAACCTTAAAATGCAATATTGAATTTAATACACAGGTAAAACACCTGTGAAAAATAAATACGTATTGTTCCTTTAAACAAACAGTACATGTTAGCTTGGTTGGCAAAAGTTAGCTATACTTGTTTCTATAGACAAACTGAATTTTGCCAATCAAAACTTAAAAAATGAAAGCCTGTAGACTCATTTTTGTACAAAGGACTGAGAGCGGTTTTACTGGGAAAATCCAAGGGAAGCTATCATTCATAACAGTGTGATTAAATGAACCTCATCTGTTGACATGATGTCGGTGAATTCCCCTGGCCATTGCTCGCTCACATTAGGTCTAATGTGGAGTGTGTGCAAGAGCATGAGCAATGAGTTACTGACCACAGCCACCGGTGTCACTAATAACAAGGGTTTCTCAATTCTACATAGAGCCCTTTAACAGCTACTGTTGACAGTAAAATAGCTTATGCCATTATCTCGAGTAGGATTAGGTGATATGATAGTACAGTTAAAAATTTTTGACATGCTTATAAAGGAGCAATAAACAAACCTGAAAAGAAAAAAAAAAGTACAGAGATGCTTGATGTTACTTAAGTAAACATATATTAGAATGGATCAATATATTGGATATTGTCTAGTATTGTCTCCTATAGGATTAAAGAGTATGTTGTATATAAATATGTTGTTTGTAAGTTGTTCAAGGAGGGGAAATCCCTTATCTTTCTCTTAATGGCACTGTCTCTTACACTTGATTTCAATTAAAAATTGTTTGTATTTCTGTATTTTCAAATGATAAATTACTTGTATTTTAATTAAATACATTTCTCACACCAGTATTTTGTATTTTTAAATTAAATAAATTTGATGAGCAAGTATTTTTAATTTGTAATTAAATAGTTTTTTATGTAGGCTAATTGTGCCCATCTCTGCTGACAACAAGTGTGTGGAGCGCATATATAGTACATATATATGTATCCACATTGTAGATACATTCACTATGTGTTTTAAAAGCTGCGGAATACTATTAAAATATAGAAAATAAAATGGTTCTGTCACATAGGTGATTCCGTAGTTTGTAGCGACTCCTTGTGGATACATTCATTAATGCATCTAGATCTTAGTGCCTGGGTACATTTATTTATTTATTTTCAATTTGGACATATATTTTGGTGAATTTGTTTAGTTATTTTATTGTTTATTTATTGCGCTGATAACAATAGATGTTACCTGAAAGTGATAAGTCCAATTATAAAAGCTGAAGCAGTGCACAGGATTCTGATGTTGATGCTCATGCCGGAATCAGCTGGAATTAGTGGTGCATGTAACAGCATGATCGATGCCCTGTGTCTTCCACCAGGCCTGCTGTTCATTGTATGGTACAACTAGGCTTTGTAGGTCCACTCTATGATCTTAGAACAGGTGGTTTCTGTTTTTAGCTGAAGTGAACCAGCAGATACACAGAATCTCCAGTAAGGGTGTAAGTGTTTACTCCTTTTTGTATGAAAAATATATTTTACTTGAGCAAGCTCAAAGGGTCATTTCACAGCAGGTCCAAATGGGCTGTCGGCCGTTAAAAAGTGATTTGACATAAAAAGGCTGCTCAAGCACTTTCAGTGGCTTCACCACATTCTGGGCAATTCTAGAAAACTAACATTGAATCTAATTACAAAAAAATAAAAATAAAATGTCATACACTATCGGAGGATTAAACTGAAATATACTATACTAATATGCAGATATAAATAATCAAGCGTACAGTAGTATAAATATACTGCACAATATAAAAAAGTCACATGGGAAAAACCTTTTAAGAAGAACTCAAACTTACTAGTTTTATATAATTTGAAACTGCTGTGTCAGCATATGGTTAATTTTGAGTCAGACATGAGCAATTCAGAAAGATATTAACAGGAGACTCTGAATGGATATTTGGATCAGTGAGTTGCTGACTCGAAAAAATAAGAAGGAAAAAAAGTAACAAAACATGATTTGTTTAGTGTGATTTGTGAAACTACTCAGCTGGTTCATTAAAAAGATTCTGCCAACTCCAAGTGTCTTATAGTGAAAACTTAAAATGGTGTAAAAAGAAGGGAATCATACTAGGCTTTGGAATGTGAGAAATAGTTTTAAATAAGCTTGCTGGAAGAGAATAGCACTGGAATCGTAAGGACATTAAGACAATTAAGAAAATATTGGGTAAAGAGTTTACTAAAGCAAAGCTTAGCATTTAAAAAAAAAAATGCATTCTTTATTTCAGCATTTTTAAAATTCATACCCACAACAGGATCAGCTGTCAATTTACAGACTGATGTGAAATCTACTCAACATAAATGTGTAGGCTTATCTTTTATCTTATATGGGTTTTAAAAGACATAAAGGTTGAGTGAATAATGACTATATATATATATATATATATATATATATATATATATATATATATATATATATATATATATATATATATATATATATATATATATATATATATATATAAATTGGGGTTAAAAAAGAGCCTTTATTCATTCAACAGATTAAAAAGAGGCTTTATTCATTCGGTTAATTCAAATATTTTTTCAAAGTCAGTTTTAGCGTAGTCCCTGTTTTTATGAAATTTTTTTAAACTAGTAGCTATACAATCCGTTCAGTATTCAGAGTCTGAAGGGCTATGTTCTTTACACATTTAATGTAGTTTAACTAAATGAACACACGATAGCTGCATTAGTTCAATGTGTCTAGCAGTTTGAGCAGTTCTGCACATGGCTCCCTCAGGCTGAAGTAGGCGGGGCTAGTGACGTAAACAAACACTGGCAAGTTCTAGACGGGGCTGTGTTTTTGGGTCGTGACGCACCGCGTTAGAGGGCGAGGGACAGACTCATATAGAAGTTGGGTGTCGGTTTCACGCTGAAGTAATGAATCCCGGCGTGCCAGCGGCAAACGGGCGATTCTGACTGAATTCTGTACTAAAGCAGACGTTAAAAGAGCGTCAGTTCCTGTGATCCGCGTCCTGGGAGTCGGGACCGACTGACGTTAGCGCCTCTCCGAGATACCCTAGCCCTGTTTACAGAAGCACGGCTCCTCCTGGCTGGATACAGTTCTAAAAAAGGTAAAAGTTGTTATAATAGAGCGGCCACAGGCACTGCTGGATCTCTAAAATGGTGTGTTATTAGGGAGTTGTGTGTGTCTCTGTGAAGATTACGCGTGTTTCAGCAGCACCAGCTGTCAGTGGACATATGGCCCACACAAATCGCTTTTCAACTTTGGGCTTGAAATAACATCACATTGTGTCCGGTTTCCAGAGAGTTCCAGACATGGGCAGGCCAGACTCCAGGGGAATACCAGTCTATATTCAGTCAATTAATCCAAGTCCAGCACTTTGTGATAAACTGTCAATAGAAGCAACAGTTCATTGAGTCGCTGTCTTCCTTAGCATTGCGTTTGAGCATGAACAAAGTCCAATGGGAAACTGGTCTTTCTGCCATTAAAGAGCGTAGAAGACTAAAGTTGTTCAAATAAATGCTTAATAATTACCTGAAAAACACAAGAACTTGTTATGTTTGATCATGTCATGGGGTTTGATTTGAATGATCACAGATGTGTAATTGTGTGAACATGACTGTAACTGACATGTTACAACAGTTCTGGAAATCGTATGAAGGGTTTCAGAAACACTTCTTGACACATTTTGATGATTTATGATTTTTCACATGTGTGTAACAGGTGGACTAAGCTGAAGGCCGCGATGGTGGATTACTATGATGTTCTGGGAGTGTCACGAAATGCTTCTCCAGATGACATCAAGAAAGCGTAAGTTAAAACTGAAGGCACTTATCAGTAGCCTCCAGTATGGAGGGGCCAATGACATTGTAATTGAATGCAACTAAATTTGTCTCTGAGTAAATTATTAACTGTAAGCGAAGACTTAAGTATTTTGACACATACTGTTTACCTTTATAAAGTATTCATTAGTAGTGAAATACACTACCATTCAGAAACAGTTGCTTAGCAAGTTTGCATTAATTATTTTTAAATAAAGTGAAAACAGTAACTAATTCTGAGTTTAATTCTATAATTTTAATATATCTTAAAATGTAAAAAATTACTATGCCTAAGAAACATTTATTATTCTTATTATTATTATGTTGAAAACAGCTTAAATATTTTAAAAATGAAGTTCATAAACAACGTCATGAAATGTATTTTCTGCTCGTATTCTGTGGTCTCTTACCTTGAGACATGCTAATATCTTTAATAAAGTCACAAAAACTTTTTTTAACGGATTTTATAGTTTTGCTGGTCATTTTTATTTTATGCTTTTCCTTCAAACTAAGTAGAACAATCAAGCTGATATGCCTGAATTGGAAAAAGTGACCACTCACACATTTTAACTTGACTTGGCTCTCCAAAATTTGGAATTCAAATGGCGCAAGATGCTAAAAAAACAGTCTAACATGTCAGCCTAATGTTTATATAGAAGAAGATGGATGCAAGAATGTGTCATATGTGAATGACCCCCTGATCCTATATGTCACTTCATCACAATCTTGAGATGCCAGTCAAGCTAAGTTTACTTATGTTTATTTATGCTGTGTATACAGTTACAGGAAACTGGCTCTACGGTGGCACCCTGACAAAAACCCAGACAACAAGGAAGAGGCAGAGAAAAAATTTAAGGAGATAGCAGAGGCCTATGAAGTTCTTTCAGACAGTAGGACGCTGGAAATTTGATTTCTACAGCAATTTTATTAATAGTTAAATTACGTGCATTTCACTGTTGTTGTTTTTTCTCATTTTTAAGAAAGCAAACGAGATGCTTACGACAGATACGGTAGATCAGACATGCCAAGCTCGGGTGAGGAGAACTTCACACTGCTTAATACCATCTTAGTGTTACATGTGCTTACATGAAGTCTGTTTTATAGGCTCTAGTGGTTCTTCATTTCCTGATGACTTCCCAGGATTCAGCTTCACATTCCGCAGCCCAGACGAGGTGTTTCGAGAGTTCTTCGGAGGGCAGGACCCATTCGCAGACTTCTTTGGTGGGTTCCCAGGGAGTTTGAATCTTGCTAATATACCGCTGTGAGTGTTTCTATCACACCAGTGGCTCTCAATCAGGAGCCCGGGGTCCACTAGGGGGTCTCTGCAAACTTCCATGAGTACATCATAGCATTATTTAAATGTAGTTATATTATGATGATTTCAATTAAAATGATAAAAACTAAAAGTAAAAATGTACAACATTAAATTGACATTGTATTTTTGAATTGATTTGTTTTGATTACAACAGACGTACCAGAGATACATAATCAGTTTAGATATTAAGGCCACAGATAAAATTGGTTGAGAACCACTGACTTACACTTTAGTGGGCACACTCTGCACAAAGTCGTCAGATTGCTGTTCTTCTCACACTACATGACTGTCTACAAACTAAGTTTTAAAACCAAACAACCAGAACCAGAAGTGATCCAGAAAATAACAGAAGATCACACATGAGACAGGAGTTCTCACACAAGACTGGATTTCTTCCTGGTAAAAATTGTAGCTACTTGTAATACAAGTTGTCTGTACGCTGATTTGGAATGGAAAAAAGGAAAAGAAGAGAATGGTTGCTTGCTGATGTTCTGTTGCAGGTTTATGACTCCTCCTCCTGAATTTTTTCTTGCCATTTATCTTGCACTCATATTGGTTATGGGTCTTCGCTGATTTAATTTCTAGTCAAAACACATTTTCTCATAGGTATCAGAGACTCATTGACACTTCTGTTAGATCACAAAAAGCTGATCTAAAATTGTGCAGTGTGTACCCAGCAGTAATACTCTTTAACTTGCCATTTTCTACACTCTTCCACTTTGCCACTAGATGATTTCTCATTTGGTGGAATGCACAGTGGGTTTCACAGCTCCTCCTCCAGGCTTGGGCCCAGTCGCTTCTTCTCCTTCCCCTCAGCAAATGGTTGGTTTTTCATGTTTTTTATTTTTAATTTTTGTATATAATTAACGCTTATGTGTTCAGTCTCCTCCCAGAATAATACTTAAATGAACACTCCGCTATTTTTGAAAATAGGCAAATTTTCCAACTCCCCCAGAGTTAAACAGTTGAGTTTTAAAAATGATTGTTGCTTTAATTTAGGTGAACTTTACTGAATACATCAATTTGGTGAAAAACTCCAAGGCACGATGTTGATATGAAAAGAATTGTATTTTTTACTTATTAAGAGCTGCATTTTTTGGATCAACAGCTGATTTCACCTCCTTCTCTTCTTCGATGGATGGGATGGGCAGCCTGGGAGGAGCAAACTTCAAGTCTGTTTCTACTTCCACCCGCATTGTCAATGGAAAACGTATTACCACTAAAAAGTCAGTTTGCTTCTCATCATACCTACTATTTTTCCTACTGTTACCTTTGTTCCATATGTGGTATGATATGCATTTAACATGTAATATGCATACAGAATCTATAATATGCAAAGTATAGATTCAAGAGATCCAAGATCCAAGATTTTATTTGTCACGTTCATGTTATATGGCATACAACAAGCAGTGAAATGTAGGTCTGGCATACTCGTTTTTTATTTATTTTATTTTTTTAGACTGTGCGGAAAAAAAGAAGAGAAAATTAAATACAAATAATGAAATATATACAATATATTAAACTACTACACAGATGATGTGTAGAGATGCTGCACGGAAACTCCTACACAGATACACAGTGCAGAGATGTAAACAATGTGCAGTGAAGATGAGTTGCATAACTAGGTTATCTCAAAAAAGTGCAATGTGCATAGATTTATTGGGTAACCCTACACTAACAGAATCTCTAAAGTGCAGTGTGTTATATGTCCATGTTTAGTAGTCTGATAGCGTGACGGAAGAAACTCCTCCTGAGCCTCTTCGTTTATGCCTTCAGACTGCGGAAGCGCCTGCCTGACTGTAGCCAGATTAAAAAGAGGGTTTCCAGGGTGGGGTAGTCTTTTGAGGATCTTAACAGTCCTAGATTTACATCTCCTGGTGTGGATGTCTTGCAGAGAGGAGAGAGATGTTCTGGAGATGCACTCAGCTTCTGGAAAAAGGCTGAGCTGTTTCCATAACACGATGAAATGCACACTGAAAGTCAATACACTTTCTATAGCCCCGATATAGAAAAAGTTTTCAGGATTCCAGGGGAAACCTTGAATTTTCTCAGGAGGTTTAGATGGTATGGTCATAATAGCTTTTTTAACTTAAGCTTGAATATGATTAGTCCAAGTCAGGTCCTTGGAAATATGTACAGCAAGGTATTTGAATCTGCTCACTCTCTCCACTGGGGTCCCGTTAATGATGAGTGGGGTGTAGATTCACTGCTGCCTCCTCCTGAAGTGCACAACCAGCTCCTTGGTTTTGCTGACATTCAGAAAGAGACAGTTTATTAGGCACCATGATGTCAGAATTTGTACCTCATCAAGGTAGGCAGCTTCATTGTTGTTGGAGATGAGGCCCATCAACACTGTATCATCCTCAAACTTGATGACAGACGTGGAGGTATGAGTGGACACACAGTCATATGTGTAAAGGGAGTAAAGCAGCAGGCTCACTGACTGCGCAAGGGACTCGTTAAAGATGGACATAAACAATCCAGCCAGCTGATCGGTGCATGATCATCAATACACGACTGGAAATCCTGTGTGGGCCAGCCGCTTTCCTGATGTTCACATGCTTCAGAGCTCAACGAACCTCGTCCTCCGATACAATGATTGCGCTAGCGTCACTGACGCACCTGTTCTTTTCCTCTGTGCATGTCAGCAGACTGTTGATATCGCTAGAACGGTTTGCTTCCAAACATGCATAAAAGGTGCTCAGCTCATTGGTTAGTGAAGAGTCGGCACTTACTGCGACGGAGGGTTTACTTTTAAAAGAAATGATAGTTCTCAGTCCCTGCCACATGCGCCTGGAGTCATTCATTTGGAAATGAGACTCAACTCGTTCTCTGTACTGTTGTTTAGCAGTTCTCACAGCGCGTCGGAGAGCGTAACAAGCAGTGCATCCTGCACATCAAACAAGAAATTTGATTTTGATTAAATAAGCAATTTAAACGCAGTTGATGAAAATGAGTAAAAAATGTTGAAGGCCTGGCTTCCAGAAAATCTGAGTTCGAGTTTGTTTATGATTGATAAACTATTGATAAACATTTCATTTCTTCCCTCAGGGTCAGAGAAAATGGCCAGGAGAGAACAGAGGTTGAGGAGGATGGGGTTTTGAAAACAGTCCTCATCAATGGTAATTCATTTTTTTGCTATCATTTAATAATGATATAGGACCAGAAGGCATCTCTATAGGTAATGCACATATTCTGGGGTGTAATAAAAAGTTATCGTTTATCATCTCAGGATGAATCTTCCTGGGAAAGTAGATGCATTTGGAATACTAATACACATAACCTACCCTTCAAACATCTGGGGTCAGCTAAATTTTGTGAAAGAATGCAACAAATGCATTAAATTAATAAATAAAAATAATATAGTAAAAGTATTTTGTTATAATGCAACAAAATGTTTATTACAAATAAATGTTTATTTTATTTTATTTTTTACTTTCTATTCATTAACAAATCCTGAAAAAAAATCAGCACAGCTTCCACTAAACATAAAGCCACACAACTGTTTTCAACATGATAATAAATGTTTTTTGTATCATTTATACTGTATTATAACATATTATAAAATATATTTTTGGAGATTAACTCAAGACCCTTGCACTCTGGTGTGTCTTTAACCTTTATCTTTGCTTGTTGTCTAATGTCTAAACTTCTTGCGTTATCTTTATCTTGCTTTAAAGATTTAAGGATTTTTCCTTTTTTAATTACAGTGAAAACAAAGTAATTTTTCTCTAATTCATCCACTTGTCACTGTACATTACAAGTTAAACTATTTATGTTTAAATCCAAATTTCCTGTTTTTTTTTAATGGTAAGAACTTCTCAAGTAACTCTAAACCACTTATTTAGTTATCTTCTTATGAGGCTTGCAGGTAGATTAAGCTAACTCATTACATTTCACACTATAGCTTCTTGATTTGATATATGCAGATTGCAAATTTCCTGTAGAACTGATATGACATTCATCTGTGTTTGTGTGTCCAGGTGTGGAGGATGAGATGGCCTTAGCTCTGGAACTGAGTCGTAGAGAGCAGTCCATTCAGCCTCCCAGACAATCCCAGCATCCACTGCTCCACCCCTCAAACACCAGCTCTTCAAACCCCGCCCTTCGCTCCTACAGCGCCGCCCCGTTCTACCACTGTCCCGATGCCGGTGAAGATGAGGAGGATGAAGACCTGCAGATGGCGCTGGCCTACAGCTTGTCGGAGATGGAGGCCCAGCAGCGGGCAGAGGACGTGATCTCAGGTGCTGGGGGAGGGAGGGGGAAGCAACCAGGTGGTGGGATGGGTACCGTTCAAAAAAACCCAGATCAGAAAGAAGTACCAGATAATTCAACACAAAGCACCCCCTCGTCTCCTGAGGATAGACTGACAGAACAGGGCCGGGCTAGAGGTTCAGAAAGTGTTGTTGTACAGGACAAGGAGAATGACAAAATGGCAGCCAATGGGCCTAATGTAGTAAAAAAGAGGAGGAAGTGTCAGTGCGTGGTCTGTTAGTAAGAATATGGAGAATAATCATGCTTGTGTGAAATGAGCAGAGTTTTAACCTTATGTTTTCATCTTATGGTTGATTTTTTTGTTAATCCTTCCTGAAGTTTTTGACTGTGCTTTGACTTACAGCTCTGTTTTTTATGGCATTGCACAAATGACTGTTGAAATTTTATTTTCTTGCATTGTGGTACGAGTATTAGGTGCCAATATCAAAGGCAGGAAATTTTACAGGAGATTTTGAAGGAACTGTTTGCAATATTTCAGAACCCCATGCACAAAATGCCCTTCTTTCTGACAGATATCACTGAAATGGGTGTCTTGGGATATTATTTGCCAGCATTTATTCTGTAAACGGTGAAAATTGTCACTAGTCACTATTTTAGACAATCAGAAAAACTGTCTGCCTGTGAGTTGTCTGGCATTGCTGGCATCAGGTTGACAGACATGTTTTTACAGGGTGCGATTTGGGGATTTTGGAGAGCAGGTATATTGTTAGCAAAATGGTAAAAGTTAAAGGGTTAGTTCACTCAAAAAAAAAAAAAAATTGCCAGTGTTTTACTCACCCTCGAGGCATCCGAGGTGTGTATGACTTTCCTCTTTCGGACAAATCCAATCAAAAGTTATATAAAAAAAATAAATAAATTGTCCTGGCTCTACCAAGCTTCATCATTGACACCAAATAAAGTGCGCGCATCTATAATAAAAGACACGACTTCGGGCGTGAATAAAGGCTTCTTGTAGTGAATCCATGCATATGCATTGAAATATCCATATTTCAAACGTAATAAATACTTCTCTCTCACACATCTGACTGTCGTATGCAGAAGCCGTTCCAGCGGACGTATGTGCAGCGTACGCACCTCTGAGATATGCTAGTCTCGCGGGTTTGTTTACAGGAGCAAAGGAAGCAACGTTTCCTTACTTTAGCAAAGGAAAACCAGTCTCCTCTTGGCTTATATTGAAATCCTCCAACATTTTCCTCGGTTTATACTTCTCAATCTTGACCATTTTTTTTTTTTTTTTTTTGTTCTCTCTCTGAATCATGCAACGCCAACATCTTCAGTCATCCACTGGAACAGCTTCTGCATATTACAGTCAGATGAAGTGAGAGAGAAGTTTTTATTACGTTTGATTTATGGATGCACATTTTATTATGGATGCACAAGTTTTATGTGACATCTTGTGGACTATTGAAAAAATAAAACCTCTAGGATGAGTAAAACATAGTCTTATTTTCATTTTTGGATGAACATTATGGCTGAAATCTCGCAGTCTTGGAAAACCTGGATATATGAGGTTACCCTAATTTAATTGTGATTTAGTGTGATTTCTAAGATTGGAAAAGTAATCTTAATTTTAAAAAATCATATAACTCCATGGGATAAAAAAAAAAAAAAAACTTTATCCAGTAAATTCTGAAAAACTGTAAAAGTCATGAGACTTTTTAATATTGTTTAGAACAATGGGTGGTTCTGGATTCAGAAAGGTTTAGTACCACTGCTCTAAACAGTTTTTATGGCTTGAAAAGCATTTAAATGGATATCTTTTATCTGATTAGTTGACGTCACATCCCATTCCCAATGAACCTTCCATTTATTTTTTCAGCATGAAACTCCGTTTCATTTCCATCCATATTCATTAGTATTGTTCATTCTAGAAGGGAGATTCTCTGTTTCGGGTCTCAGTGAGTTATATTTATTTATTGGGCATTTGTTATTCCTTCAAAGGTACCTGTTGAATGTGAAGGTGATGTTGTTTTTTTGTGGGGGGCGTGGATAATCAGCCTCCGAGGACTCATGTGATTAGCAATAAGTCAGTGACTAACGGCTAGTCACTAAAATAATGTAGAATCCAGAATGATCTTAGTTATGAGGAAGTGCCAAATAACTGACCGTAGAACTTGCATCATTAGTTTTATATGTATCAGAATTACTCAGTATTGATATTTAGTTTGTGCCTTTTTTTTTGTTAGAATAGGAATGCTAGGCTATTGCTGCCAATGATACAGTATATATAGTATTTCACTTGCCAGTTTGTGTTTAAGTTAGCCAAAGAAGCACTTTTTTTTACTTGTTTGTGCATTTTGTTCCATAATAACTATCAGCTTTGTGATATAAAATATACAATCAAAACATCAATACATGAACATTTGTTTTGATTTTAATAAAAATAAATAAATAAGCACAGGAAGATTGAATGTAATGCTTTGTGAATATTAAAAAAAAAGTAATATGCTCAGTGCTCAAAGTGCCATTTAAATGACTAACTTGTTAATAAATGCTGTTTCAACATGATGTTGTAAGGAATGGAGAAAAGGTGAGGAAAAAATAAACTGTAATATACATTCTGTTCACTACATTCAATTCATTTTCAATTTTAAGGATACGTATTTTTGATGGACTGCTAACGGTTATCAATTTACTACCAGTTCACCTGATTAAAACAGCAGATTTTATTTTATAAACTACTAAGCCTTTAAATAAATAAAAAAATAAGCAGCGGAGATGCTTTGCATTATTGAAATCCCTTTCCACTAGCTTTCACAAGCCACCATTCACTATTCAGCATGTAATTCTCAGATTTGATCATTCCCACTCCTCATATGCATTCATTATGTTTATAATTTTTTCTTCCTGACTCATTCTCCCTGCCGTTACAGAGTCCGACTTCCAGGCCTTCACAGGCTGACCCGTGGCTGTGACCCCCTCTAACCCCCCCGAGGTAAAACGAAGTGTAGATGTCTCTGCAGCTCTTCAGCATAGTTATCAACTCTTCTCCCCATTCATAGTTCATTAACATTTGTGTAATTATCTGATAGTTTGCTGCAGCATTCCAGGAAAATATTGAACTCTACATTATTCCTTTGTGTAGGAAAATACTTAGTAGAGTCAAAATAACGAACAATCCTCAATTTTATTACTTGTGTAGTTTTAATTCAGCAAACACAACACAAGAAACTGTGAGGCAACACTAATACTGGATTCATCCGTCTGCTCCTAACAGGTGAAGCATTTCCCGGTGCTCTGCTCTCTCTTTCTGCTTCTCTGTCTCTCTCTGCCTGGCACACCTGCTGCTCAGAGCCTTTTCAAAGTTTTATTTGGAAAAAAAAAACCCAGGCAACACTACATAAAGGTCAAACTTGTACGTGCTACGCATGTATGTGTGTTTGTGTATGAATGTGTTCTCAGTCTTGAAGAAGGAATACTGGATTGCTTTTATATATATAAATTCAATTTATGGCCTGCACTGATCAAATATATGAGCTAATGTTAAAGATCAAGTGTCTTAAAGACAAAATTCTTCATTAACATTTTAATAATGAATGATTCAAACCTGTGATAAATGTATAGTTGCACTTGACATGCAGTATTTGAGAATTTAAAGCCTTCATAACTTATGATAAAGGTTTATTATTTATTCAGAAGGGTTTCTTGTGTTTTAATTGCAACCTCTGCTTCTTCATGTCTCGTTATTTTTTCATTTTTTTTTTTCAATTCACTACTGTCCAGAAGTCTGGGTCTGTGTGTTTTTAAAATAATCTTAATCTCGCCAAAATTTTATGTATTTGATCAAAAACACAGTGAAAATAGTAGTATTGTCAAACATTATTACAATTTAAAATGTGTTTTCAGTGTGAATATATTTGTATTCCTGTGATGCAAAGCTGAATTTTTAGCATCATTACTCCAGTTTTCAGTGTCATATGATCCTTCAGAAATGATTTTAATATGCAGATTTTAAGCTCAAGAAACATTTGTAATAATTTATCATTATCACTGTTGAAAACAGGTGTGCTGCTTGATGTTTTGTGGTAACCAAAAATGTTTTTATTCAAGATTTTAGAAAGTTTAATAGAACAGCATTTGTTTGAAATAGAAATCCTTTGTAACAACATAAATGTTTACTGACTCTAAACTTCTAAATGTTAGTGTAGATTAGACATTAACGGGTTAAGCCCCGTTCACCAGAACGATAACTATAAAGATAACGAAATTATCGTCCACACCAGCGAACGATATCATCTGTTTATTCTGAGCGCACGTGAATCTGTCGCTTTAAAGGTCCCGTTATTCGCGCTTTTTTGAAGCTTTGATTGTGTTTACAGTGTACAATATAACATGTGTTCATGTTTCAGTATTTTTCACACAATTCACCTATCTGTATACCGCTGTTTTCACTGTCATAAAAATGAGCTGATGTCTTCCTTGTTCTATGAAGTCCCTCCTTCAGAAATATGCAGGCGGCAAGGAAGTCGACCGGAAGTTGAAGTCGGCCGCGAGCTGCCATCTTGTAGCAGAACTTCACTTGCGTTGGCATCCCATTGACTTTGCATTCATTTCATTTTGGCGTCACTTTGACACCGAATAACTTTACATCTGAGGCGTTTAAAGACTCCATTTGTCCATTATTTATTTCTAAAGATACACGACAATGTATAAAAAGCTCCTTTACCTTCTATGTTACATTATGGCCCCGTAGAAACAGTTTTTGTAAAAAATAGGCTAACGATTGCATCATAACCACTCGACTCTCTGTCGCATTACCGTACAGACAGGAGGAGAAGCTCGCAGGCAATTAACTTAATATGGCGTACTGGCATTACATTTTAAAATACTATACAAAATAATTAATCAGAATACTTACTCCTGCTCACTCACGACAAAGAACTCCCCGCTCAAGCTCGCCGTCTCTGCAAGATTAACGATGGCAGTTTGAACGCACAGCTACTAGAAGATTTACATCTGTCAGACAGGTTGCTGACGTCGTCAAGCTTCATTTGAGTCTGCGCGTCAGAAACGGAAGTGCTAAAAATAGCTAAAAATGGGCTTCACTTGTCTCAATTGAGTTCCAATGGGGTCGCTGTGTCCATTTCTTTTACTGTCTATGGAAATACGTAACGAGTTTGATTGTGCCAGCGGTTCCTGTGTTGTGATTCGGCAGCAGCTGAGTGCGCGCTGCCCTCCTGGTAATGTGATTGGGCTAGAAGGGACGTGCTGGAGATGTATTTATAATTACAGGAGCGTTTTTACTTACGAGATGAGCATGAAAACCGCAGTCGTTTTTTTTGCACAGTCCTAACATCTAGTTAACAAAGCTAAACAGTGTTGCCTTTTGTGTAATAAGTTACAGAAACTGTTAAATGCACCAACTTCAATAATAAAATACACTTACTGGTTGTGGTCCATAAACAACGCCTTCTCCAGACAAAGAGGGAACTGCTCCATCTTTCAAGAATAATCGAATCCGGAATTAAACTGATTGAGATTGAGGAAGTTGTCCTCAGCAAGTTGTCCTCAGCAAAATGTGCTGCACATAGTTTTACATGTGCATTATAATTTTCGGGAACCGAGTTAAACATAAATTGTAACCATTAATCTCCAAGTACAGCGTCCCTGGGAAACCCAAACAAAGGTGATTGGACTCCGAGATGAAAATAACAGCGTTTCAATGACATGGCAAACACAAACACAGCTCTTCCTTCTTCTCCGTCGGAGAACAACAAGAACACGCCCCCCTTTTTGTGAATTCATGTGGGAGGAGGTTAGTCAAAAAACTGTTTTAGTGACGTCATTACTGCAGGAACTAGAGGGATGTAGTCCAAACGGGTCGTTTTTTGTAGGCGAATTCTGTTAAATAAAATATCTCGCTTGGCATTGAACTTTGAGCTTTAGAATTTTACAGATATTATTTATACTCTAACAAGAACATTACACACTAACTAAAGTTTAAAAAAGGGCCGGCCCGCAGCATAGGCGGTATAGGCAAATGCTAAGGGCGCCACTCATCCATAGGGGCGCCAGAATGAGTGAACGAGTGAATTTTTTTTTTTTTTTTTACATATATATATTTTTTTATAATAGGCTACTATTTAAAAACCATTAATTCGAAATACTACCAAATAAAGCAAAAAAAAAAAAAGAGTCCGGCTCTTCAATCTTCCCCCGCCCATCGAGTGCTTGAAGTGCGTCAGAAACAGAGCGCGCGCACGATCAGTTGTTGGTAATTTGTTGTGTAGCGTGCCCGACGCCGCATCCAATGTAGACAGCACTGCTTTTGTTAACACACAGCTCGTAGAAACGGGCCTGGCAGCTCGCGCCAGCTCTAGACACGGTGAAAGTTTCCTGATTGTGACGGAAGGCCGAATTTACATGACACATTATAAATGAGCATAGTCTGCGATAGATACAGTGCCAAAAAGAAGAGAAAAGGATAAAGACAGAGGTAAAGAGATGTAGTGAAAGAACAATTTATTGCATAGGAGTAAGATACTATAATTTCATGGCAGTTATTTTTACCTTAAACTTAATGTTAGCAGTTGTTCTGAGTTCTGAGTCCCCAGACTGTGATTTTGTACAATCATGTCAGTTTTAAGACGCATTTTTTATTATCACTTTTTTTTATTAATGTTTTACTCTACAGTTGTGCAGTTTTGGGGGGATACAGTACAGGCCAAAAGTTTGGAAACATTACTATTTTTAATGTTTTTGAAAGAAGTTTCTTCTGCTCATCAAGCCTGCATTTATTTGATCAAAAATACAGAAAAAAATGTAATATTGTGATATATTATTACAATTTAAAATAATTTGTTTTCAATTTATTATACTTTAAATTATCATTTATTTCTGTGATGCAAAGCTGAATTTTCAGCATCATTACTCCATTCTTCAGTGTCACATGTGACATCCAGTCTATCACATGATCCTTTAGAAATCATTCTAATAGATGATTTATAAGTGTTGGAAACAGTTCTGCTGTAATGTGTGTGTGTGTGTGTGTGTGTATATATATATATATATATATATATATATATATATATGCTAAATCATGAACACAATGACAGGGTGAAATGGGCTGTGATGCATGGGGCGCCAGGTAAAATCTTGCCTAGGGCAGCAAATTGGTCAGGGCCAGCCCTGGTTTAAAACATGTGATCACGAAGAAGGGGACCTTTAAATTTTAGAGCTCATTATAGCAGGATGGATTCTGATTGGATGTCAATGTTTGTATCATTCATCAGCTGGAAAAAAATTGTTTTGAAAATGATTCCAACGATACCGTTTCTCTATGCCTTTATCGTTATAGTTGTAGTGTAGACTCTGCTATTCTTTAATATTGAGAACGATTTCTAGAACTATATCTTTATAGTTATCTTTATAGTTATCGTGCTTGGTGTGGAAGGGCCTTAACAAGGTTTTTTTTTGGGGGGGGGGGGGGGGGGTTGCATGGTCATAATGAAAGAGAGAAGCCAAACACAACAAGCAGTGCTGCTACACAGATACACATTTAATTCCGAAACATTTAAAAATTATAGTCATATACTTCTCTCTTTTTTTTAATAATTTTCTACACATTTGCTACAGGAGTAAACAGAGCTCTCAGTGAATTATTAACAGTGATCACATGACGTAAAGGCGGCACTAGACATTACAGATGTGTAAGCACTGTATGTTTGTTAAAGTTTGGACAGGACCCTTAAGATATTACAGGTGCCTTTCAGGTACATTCCAACGAATTCTGAGTTCAGACATGACTGTGCATATATGGTCTCATGTTTGACTGCATGAGACATGGTCGCTTCTTTTGTCATTTCCACATTTGATACATGAATTGCATTTTTGGCCATGATAAAGAAAGCATTTTAAGAACAAAATCTGCATTTTTCAACATCAAACATTATATGTATGTATATTTATAAAAAAGACAACCTGATACTGTCAATTTACAGAATTAGGACACTTTAAATGTGATGCTTAAAACCACCATTTCCCCCTGAAACTCAATTAGGACTGAAGCATTTGGCCCCTGCAAAGTGTTTCCAGCATTGGAAAGCTTTCATAGTCTTTCAAAAAGTGACAATATTAATTTCTGATTAGTGAAAGGGAGTGAGGTGCGTGAAAAAGATGTAAAAGTGACACAGTGGGATGTGGCTCACTGAGGAAGGGCTTTCAGAATGGCATTCACCTCTTCTGCCACAGCTGTCAGGGCAAACTCAAACTGGTCCTGAAGAAACAATCAAGCTTAGTGTGTAAATGAATTCACTCAACATCCACAATCATATGCTGGGAAAGCACTTAGTACATACCTTAGTGCGTACCATACTTGGTCTCTGGTCACGAATGTGCTCCAGTGTTGCAGCAATGTCAATCTCCTTCACGCCTAAAACACACAAATAACCTGTGAGCATGCGGCGCGTGCATGAAATTAAACGGCTAGATAGAGAAGCGAGGTGCTTACCTTTCGCCATGCGGTTAAGTACCATGTCAATAAGAATATAGGTGCCGGTTCTGCCAGTTCCTTCACTGTGTGAAACAGGAAACCAATTTAAATCATTCATTTTCAATGATAACAGTAATAAAATAAAATAAAAACGCTCATATTGTGAACCTGAGACTCATTGTAGCCGTTTACCTGCAGTGCACAATGATTGGGCACGAGCGTCCTCTGTAGCACTTGTTCACTTTTCTAAAAAAAGAAAAAGAAAAGGAGGATAGAGGAGAGAAAGAAAATTGAAAACTAAGTATGTAATAAGGAGCATTATGGTCAATTTGTCCAAATTTGTCAACAAAGAGGAACTGAGCAACGTGTGAGGTTGGGGAAGGATGGGGGAGAGAGGAGATGGAGCATCCGTTAAGCCTCGCTCCTGCTGCACTCACACCTACCAATGATCATTTTTGTGACTATGCAACTGGACCCAGACTACTAGCTGCAAATCACAAAAATGACACTGGGAGGTGTGCTACGTCCAGGGACCTACCGATCTCCATCAGAGACAGAGAGTGTGACGGTGGGAGGAGGAGGAGAGGAGGACATGGTGTCGAGCACAAACGGGGAAGGTCCAAAGTGCAAATGCATTCAAGGGAGAGGAACGCTGGAAGGACTGGACTTTAAGGTAAAGAAAACATCCACAGATATTCAGGGAATCCCAAGTGTGAAGCAGATCCTCATATTCGGGTGAGACAAGCAGTATTTGCAAAAAGATGTGGATAAGACACTGTGTGTGTCTAAACTGATTTTTTATGTTTATTTGATCATTGAAATAAAGATCATTTTAAACATTTGTCAAAGCCATGTGGAACACCTTTTACCTTACAGTCATCAGCAAGAAATTTTAATTTTAAGGTGTCCTTGTTACACTGTTACATGTACTATACTTATAAATAAATCTAATAAATGACACATAATTAAATTCAAGTAACCCTAAGCCAAACCCAAACCACATAGTAAGCACATGCAGTTCATATCACTCAGCACTTAAATGCATAATGAGACCGTAACAAGGACACCTTAAAATAAAGTGTCATTTTTGAATTTTTGGATATTGTTAAATATGCTTTTAAATATAATGTTTACTCATTACTTTTAAACCCTTTTTTTACACTATCATCAAGAAACTTTTTATATGTTTTTAACAACAACATCAAATATACTATCATCCAGTTAAATGTAACCTTTACTCACTGTTTATGCAGTTTTTGAATAATTTATCATACAGTATCAAGCACATTTAATTGTTTCAAGCTGTTTTTTTTGTTAAATCAGCAAATCTTCAATACAGATATTGCGCCTTTAATTTAACCGAGTGCTCACAAAAAAATTGTTTCAATCACAGTCCATTTTGCATTCAATATCAATTCTGTGGAAATGTTCTTTATTCTTTAATTATCCATCATTTCCCACCGGTTTTACCAATTTTCTGCAATTTTCTCCTGTGGTGCTGCTATTGGACAGTATTACCTTTTAGTACATTTGTTTTGCTATTACTGTGTTGTGAATTATTTTCGCACCTGAAACTTTTGAGGAGCTACCACTACCTGCAGTGTGTGTGATCTGTTTGTAGTTGTATGAGAATGCGAGTCGGTGTTGGGTTGTGTCAGTACCTGCGGAAGTCCAGCAGGGGGCGTGTGGAGGAAGGGATGCCTTGTGCAGGCCAGCTCAGCAGATGAAACTGGGTCAGAGTGCGAGTCTCCTGAGTCTGAACGTTCTTCAGGTAGAAACTACGAACCAGGAAGTCTTTACACCAGATGTGTTCAGACACAAGGTTCACCTGAGACATACAAGAACAAACAGGTAGTAAAGAGTAAAAACTAAAAGCATCAATGGCCTTCGAGGGCAATGAAACTGAATGTTTCTCACCTCATAGATGTTGTATAAAGATGATCCTTCATCAGGCCAGTAACGTTCACATTGTTTCTCTCCATCCTCCACTAGAGCGGTCATCATCACTATTACTGTACACCCGTTCTCCCATACCATCTAACACATGCACCAAAACACAATGTCAGTACACAGAGAATCACTTACCATATATAGGAGATGCATATTAACAATCTAAAGCATTTTAGTGTTGTTCTTTTATTCCATTTATAACCAGTTAGAATTTCACATTTTAAATCTAAAAATTCTAAATCTTAAAATTGCATCACTACTCTCAACGTGTGCACCTCACCTGCCAGAAATCCGCAACAGTGTGTGCTAAAGGTCCTTGAGTTGCAATATAAGCAGGTAAACGTGGATCATGGTCAATCTAGGGGTAAAGATAGTAAAATGAAGATTCTTTCCTGTGACATGATCACATTAACATTTGTTTATAGAGAAACAAACATCCATTTACTTATCCAGCATGCATATTAGTGCTAGAAGCAAAAACCTTGTTCTATAGTGGAATAAAGATGGTCACTTCTTACTATAGTGCTGGCATTTATGTAGTCCTCTTTGGAAGGATTGACCTCTGCCTTTAGTTTCACTCTCGAATGGTCATCTAAAACAGAATGTTTAAATTAAACATACCGAAAACTGAAATGTATATGTTTAACTCATTTTAGTTTGCCAATATTTGCATTTTTCAGTTATATGTTGTCTTTCTTGCCAGTGTAATCTACTTTTTTTTAAAGTCTCTAATTTAAGATCACCAAGGCTCCATTGGTTTGATCAAAAATACGTTAAAACTTTAATATTGTGAAATATTATTACAATTAAAAATAACTGTTTTGTATTTAAATAGCTTTGATATCACAGCAATAAATGACATTTTAAAACATGTCACGTGTCACGTGATCCTCCAGAAATCATTTTGATATGCTGATTTCAGGAAATATTCATCACTGTCAAGGATAGAAACTAAAATGGTTGTTCTGCTTAACATTTCTATGGGAACTGTGATAAAATATTTTTTAATTCATCTTTGATGAATAGAAAGTTCAATAGAACAGAAATTATCTGAAATATAAATCTTTAGGCATTATAAATGTCTCTACTTTCACTTTTATTCAATTTAACGTGTCCTTGCTGAATAAAAGTGTTTCCTGTAATGTAAATGGATGAGATCAACGAAGTAAATGTTTTTTTTAAGACACACTGCTCTTACAGGGCACAAAGTCAGGATAGCGGTTCTTCTCCATGTTGCTTTCAGACTGGGAGACAGAGACCGAGCTCGGCTCGGCCTGGTACGAACACAGAGCCTCCCACTCTTTCTGTAAGCGGTCCTTATTCTTCAGATGGTCCTCCATATATGCCTGAACAACAGAAATGGATTTGAGGCATTCCACTGGCTGCTCATTAAATGGCTATTTTCCTTCTATGCAATTAATACACAACTTGACATGATTCCACAGCACACAGTCAAGAAGACACGAAACTCCAATAGTTCTTCTTTCCTTAAATTTGCTGAAGGTTTTTTCTTCTATACAAGTTTAAATATAAATTTGGTTTGTGCAAGCAGGTACTGCAACCTATTTACTGATATGTGCTGAACAGTCAGAAATTGTAATGCAATAATTCCTGTTAATTAGAGTATGATTCTCACTTTTGTTAGCACACAGAAAGATGCAGCATATTGCTAGCAAAGTGAAGTCTGAATTATAATTTGTGTGTGTGTACCAGTATCATGTGTCCGGTGGAGATGTCCATGTTGGACTGTGCAGGCTCTTCGCTCCAGGACGGTGTGCTGCTGTGAGAGCTGGGACTATGCTGCGGTCCATCGCTGAACTGAGACGACACACTGCTGACTCGAGATGTGTCAGTCCCCCGTCGACCTCCCGGCTCCGGACGGGCGAACGATGACTTGGCTGCCATGTGCTGGCGACACAGCTCCTGAGAGATGCAGAGAAACCTGCTCATCACTGACTGAGCATTAATGTTTCAAATGACATTTTCAGATCCATAATCATCACTGTTAATAAACAGCAATACTTAATGTCAACTGAATTGAAATGCAATCGCTGTGCTGATTACATGCCAGTTACACCTGATTAAACTGATCAAAACATTTATGTTACTAAAGATTTCAGTCACGCTTTATTTTGAGGTTCAATTCTCACTGTTAACAAACCATAAACTATGATTTTGCCTCAATAGACTCCTATTTTGCTGCTTATTAATATTAAGGTAGTTGTTAAATTTAGGTATTGGGTAGGATTAGAGATGTAGAATATGGTCATGCAGAATATTGCTTTATAAGCACTTATAAACAGGCAGTATGTTAATGCTAATGAATGCATTAATGCATGCTAATGAACAAATAGTTAATAATGAGAATTGGTCCCTATATATGTAACCAAGATTTCATAAATGCTGTTCTTTTGAAAATGTTTCTGTTTTCATAAAAAAAAAAAAAATGAATAAAATCTTAAATGCAGCACAACTGTTTCAAACATCAATGATAATTAATGTTTCTTAAGCATCAAACCAGTATATTAGAATGATTTCTAAAGGATCATTTGACACTAAAGACTGGAGTATGTCTGAAAATTCAGTGTGCCATCACAGGAATAACTTAAATATATTTCAATAAAAACAGCTGTTTTAAATTGTAATAATATTTCACAGTTTTTACTGTTCAAAAGACCCCAAAGGCATTTCAGGCTCCTAAAGACATGGTGATATGATTTTATTCATCATGCAATATTTCAGGCACTATATGACGATATTACATGTGCCATTTTATTTCTGTGAAATGTATTTTCCATATTTCTTTTATTTTTATATACCTTTTAGTTCCTCTGACTACATTTTCCTTTTTGGGCGATACAGTAAACATCTTTCAATCATTCTGTATCTTTCTCTCTCTCTCTGTATTTGTGTGTGTTTAACATTGTACCTGGTAATCAAAGTGGGTTTCCGCACCGGCCTCTGGTCCCAGACCCAGTTTTCCAGAGGCTAACTGCCGGGTGTGGTGTCGGAGACAGGCGACCGCGAGGGCGACCAACAACACCGTGCCCACACAAGCCATGGCCACCATTGTGAGGACGACCCCACGTGAACCCTCCCCGACCCGTGTGGCCTGGGGCAAACCACGCCCCTCGCTCCTCTAAAACGAGAGAAAAAGAGAATTACAGCAAATCATACAAAGAATCATTTGAGAGATGGCTTTCATCGCGGGGCGTTTGTATGGTCTCTCTTTCTTCCCTACACTCTCTCATCCCTCTTTTGTCTCTCTCTCTGTTTGTGTAAACACGTCGGATGTCATCATCGACTACTAATTACCCTGGCAACCCAGACGCACACGCACAGCCACGTGTCACCCTGCAATAATTAGAGGAAGTCAGTGACCCACCCGCTCCGCTGAATAATTAAGGAATTAAGGAAGCCCCCCAACACAATGCAGGGTCAATCACTCGGAGGGGATCTTTCGGACACTCTCATTTCGTTTTATTCCATCCTTACTCTTCTGCACTTACAGCGCATCGAGAGAATGATACAACGCACGGACGCAACTGCTGATGTCATGCGGCCGCTGTCCCGTGTCTCCAACCCCTGCCTGCTGGTGTTGCCATGGTGTCTGGGAGCCTCAGCAGGGGGGAACAGGCCGTAGCGCTACCATGGCAACAACGGAATGCTCAATGTAATCCATGGCCATCACGGTGAGCGAAGGAAATGAGAGGAGAGCAGAGGAAACATGCCACTGTCAATACGCCTGCATTATTACTCCGAATAATACGTGCTGTTATCTGCAGAAACCACCTTAGGACCTAAAACTGACAGCCACTGGCATCTGTTTTATCCACCTGCATTCTAATCTAGTCTTTCTAATCTTTGGGTGTTAAAGGATAATGTTTTAATGAATATTTTAATTCCTATTATTCTCCTATTATAGAAAAGAACATCCTCTTTACTAACATAAATGTGACTCTGTAATACATAAACACACACACACACACACACACACACACACACACACACACACACATATATGTATACTTATCTTGAAGTCCTACAGAAACTGTAGTTTATTATAATATAAAATAAACTACAGCTTCTGTAGCACTGCGAGATAATTAAAAATACTTAAATCAATAATCAATACAATACAACATCATGCAATAATAATCAAAATAAATAATGTATATTTAGGTGCCGTTGTCTGATTACCTAGTTATCCTTTATTTTATATTTATGTCAATTTTTTTATTATTAATAACCAGAGTTAATATTACTTTCGTCCAGAATATCAATTTATATTTGGCATGAAAAAACAAATTTGAAAAAAAAAAAAAAAAAAAAAGTATAGGTAATTATGACAAAAACAGCAGAACTTTTTTATTTCAAATAAATTATTTTAACTCCTGCATTCAGTTACATTGAATGCCTCTGATATCTACAAAATCAAAGAATTGTTTTAATTAGTTTAGTGCAAAATGCTCAATATTTAATAATATTTCGATGATTTAAGTTAAACTATATTGCTCTCATATCAACCAAACCTAATTAAAGAATTATTTAATTTGGTGTACAATCCTCAATATTTATTATTATTTTAATGATATTAATGAAATTATTTTGCCACCGCAAATTGACTGAATATATCTGAACACAATCTTTAGAAAATTAAATAATGGAACTTTTCATACATTGATATTTACTTTTTCACCAGCATATACAAAAGACTAATTGTTAAAGTTGTAAACTAAAAATAAATCTCACCAAGTGAAATAAAACAGCAATGAATGCAACAAGTTTTAACAACCTATTCTAACACTGCCTATAATTTTCGCTCGGGCACCCGCTCTTTTTTTCTGAAAGTGGAACAGACCTTTAGGCTGACACCTCAGCACCACTCTGCAGCTCACAGGCAGCTGTTAGAGCTGAGCTAGCAGAAGAAAAAGACTGAGTGAAAGAGCTCTTAAGTCTGACCACAAAGAGGTCAGGACGCTTTCCCTTCTTTTCGGTCCTTTCTCGAAATTCATCAACCATTTTCCCCCTCGCTCCCTGTCCTCCTCACACCCACTCTCCCTCTCTTTCTCCTTCTTCATCCCTCACACGTTTCATTCTGTCCCTCTTGTTCCCACTCAAATTTGGCCTTTTCTCCCGAAAAGCTAGAAGAATGTTCCGCAGGAGAGATTGAAGGAGGTAGAAGGAGGGAGGGAGAAGGCGGCGGCGTTGAAGCAAGGGTGCACGACTGGACGGAAGGACAATGGGGGAGGAGAGATAAAGGGTGCGGGGCGCCTCACCTGCTACTCCAGAGAGGCCCCGAAAGGAAGACTGACAGGCTTTTAGAATGGAGCACGGGAGCAGGCAGAAAAAATGAGCTGGTTTAGGACAAGAGGACAAAGGCCCCCCAAGGTCTGAGAGGGGCAGGCGGAGAAATGAGGACGCAGAGAGAAAGCGGGAGAGAAGGCAACCGATCGCAAGAAGAGAAAGCATGGTTACAGGGAACGAGAGTAAAACTCTGCACAGGAGGGATAAAAAAAAAACGGGTGATACGTGAGGAATAACCTCACGACATAACGCTCAGTTCAGCACATGCTCAACATGTCGCTACGAATACTAATGTGCATTTGAATCACAATAAGCTGTTGGCCGAGGAAGCATAATTCAAACATCTGTTCCTCAAGAAGCGGGAAAATCAGATTCAGGGTCCCAGGACCCCTCTGCCGTTCCCCATGACCCCCGAGCCCTTTGACCTCAGCCACAAAAAAAGGAGATATACGCACACACAAACACACACGTATGGCTGTGTGTGCACTTGTTTGTTTTGGAAGATCCCAAGGGCAGAGATCACCAAGAGCTTCGCACTCAATAGATGATTACAATAGATGATTCAGACACAGCCGAACACGTCCGAGTCAGACATAAAGCACCGACCATCTCCGAGGGTCTCAGTGATCTAAGATTTCATCAGGCTGTCTGTCCCATTATGTATCTTCTGCTCAATTCGCTCGCTGTGAATTGATTTCTCAATTCAGCAGGGCTCTGCTGTTATCTGATAGAGGCGTTCAGACTATGACTCGTCAGAATTCACAGCACCGCCGTCGTCTCGCTGCCTTTATATTGCACAGCAGAAGGTGTGCGGTTTTCATTAAGTTTCCTCTAAGAAAAAAAAAAAAAACCTTCAGAGAGTTGTTTATAATGGATGATTTTTCTTCCTCTTGCATCTTTCAGTACATTCCCACCGGCTGTTTTTTTTTTTATGAATAATATTTGAAATAACCGTTCAATCTAAATGGAAACTCGAAAATGATTAAAAGAAAATTATCTAACTCTGTTAAATGAATGCAATGAAATGCAATTCAAGGTAACATGGAAAATTAACATCCACTCAATTCCAGTCACTTTAATGAATGGTTTAAGACAATATAACTTTTTTACGACCTACTCAATATATCTTATTAGTACACAAAACCAAGAGAAATAGAATGAACTTAGGTGCACCTGCAATGACTACAAACGGATTACATCATCTCACTCATCCAGTCTGCTCTGCCCTGTTACCACAGCAACCGGTCCACCTGACATCACTATTCAAGATAGCACACAATTCTTAAAAACAGCGGTTAACCAAAATATTTCATTAAGCGCACATATGCCTTACACATGCAGCACATGGCACTGCGCATGCACCACACACGCATTTATGTGTATGCCAAGCTGAAGATATGAACTGAGATCAAATGCATGTGGGTAAATGGTATTTTAGTTGTAATTTGTAGTCAAATATTCAATTAAATATTACCAAAGACACATTTAAAGATTATCTATATATTAGTTGTGTTATTAAGGTAAGATATGTTAACATGATACAGATGCAAAAGAAAAATAATAACATACAAATATCTTAGGTTTTTGAATAAATATTTGCATCAAAAAGTTTAGAGTTAGCTTACACATGAAGACAATTCAGTTGATAATAATCATAATGTATTTAGACCATTTATTTTGAAACTGGTGAGAGAGAAATATTTTTTATTCTAGTGATTTATAGTAGTTTAGTGTTCTGTAGTATCTATAATGTAGAAGTTTGAATTGTTATGGTATATTTGTTTCAGAACATATTTATAGAACTGATAAAGCCTACAATATATATTTCAGATTTCCATATAAAATACAGCTTTATCCACAACTGTCACAGTTGTTAACTGAAATTACAATTCAAGTGTATGAGTGTGCAAAAAAAAAAAAAAAAAAAAAAAAAAACATTTTTTTTTGGAGCTGTGATCATTTTTGAATGCAATAGTTTCTATGTTCTTTAACAACTTCTACATGTGAATAGGAATATATTTTGAAAAAAAATTTTTTTTATATATATATATATATATATATATATACACACACACACGCACACACCCACACACACACACGTTCACTAAATTAAATCTGAACAAACAGGATGCATGATTAATTGCATCAGTATGTTGGTAGACTATTAAAGCAATGAGTAGCTTATGTCTATTCCATTATTCATAAGGAAAACATATCATGATGTCAAGCACAACCATCAGAAAAACACCTAAATAAATAAATCCATCCTACATAAAGGCCTACAGAATCAGTAGATCTAGTACGAAACAGAACTCACCGGCACACATCCTGTGTGCTCTCCGGACGCTCAGACCTCTTTACCTCACACGCGCCACAACATCATGAGCAGGACCGTCTTCAATCTCACATTTTCAAGCCTCCAAACAGTCCAAGCATCTCCGGTCAGACAACTTAAGAAAAGCATCAAACAAGCGCTTCAAAGTAGCCCTTAACGTTTCAGAGCAGAGAAACCAAAACGGTGGGATAGAGTGGCATACGTGTAGTGCCGGAGCGAAAAGGTAAATGAATGAAAATAAATGGGAAGGACAAGAAAAGGGAGGGGAAAGAGAGAATGTGCCTCCCCGAGAGCTGTGTCCGACTCGTATGAAGGCCTCGCTGCCTCTCAGCCCCATTCAACCAATTCTGCCACTTGTCACATCAAACGTTGTTGCCTTAGAGACAGCTCCACATGTTTCTGATGGTGAAATGGTAGGGTAGGGGGTGGTATTGATGCCCTGGATAGGTCGTCCGTGTGAGAGAGAGAGAGAGAGAGAGAGGAGGGGAAAAATGGGCCAAAAGCAACAGGAGCAGGAGGGGGTACAACGAATGGGGTGTAAGAAAAGTGCCATGGGCCCAAAAAGGGGTTTGTAAGTAATATGGTTTGGCAGGGACACAAACACTGAGCCTTCACATCTGGAATAACCGTACAACAGAAGATATATGAGATCGCACAAGTTGGGGACAATACGGGTAATGGTCCCTGCCCAAGATTTATAGAATAACAAGTGTTTAAATTGACATGTCTGATAAAAATGCTTTAAACTGGATATATTATATTTTAAGCTGAAAAGGATTTTCAGGATGTGTCATCCAATAAATATATAAACCCTAGGGTACATTAAAGTAATAGTTCATGCCAAAATGAAAATTCAGTCATCATTTCCTCAAAACTGTATACATTTCTTTCTTCTGTTGAACACAAAAGAAAACAGCTGCTGGTCCCCACTGACTTCCATTGTATGGAAAAAATACTATGGAAGCCAATGGGGACCAGCAACCATTTGGTCACCAACATTCTTCAAAATATCTTAGGGTGAGTAAACCAAATTTAAATTTTGGGGTGAATTACTCCTTTAATAAGATTTCAGTGCAATCTCGGCGGGAATTCTGAAAGGGCATTGCTATGTATGTCACTGTGGGCCGTAAAAACCTTAATTCATTAAAGAAGTAAAGAAAGAGACTCACAGAGAGAGAAAGAAGCACAGAGAGACAAAACAGCCAAAGCAGAAAAGCATTTATCCCCATAAAAGGCGGACAAAAAACAGTCAGGTGCAGGCAGGTCTCATTACTGAGGCAGAGAGAGAAAATTATAAGATAAAGGACAGGGAGAGCGCACGCACACTCGCTCGCTCGCTCATACGCTGTGCACTTCACAGCAAAGAAAGTGTCACAGCCCACAATAGAACAAGAAAGAATAATTAAAAATATGAGCAGCCGGATGCAACAAAAGACATTATTCTGCATTCAAGGGCCTGCAACAGCTGTACAAAGTGAAAGGGGAGCGAGCGAGGGAGAGCAGAACGCCTCAATATGCGCCGAGCACAAAAGCCACCCAAGAAAGTGGGGGAGCGAGGGAGAAAGGGATGGGGAGGGGTCACAGGCAGAGGTAACAAAAAGAGAACGGCCAGAAGAATGGCAGAGGGGAGAATGGCATGGGACAAGAAGAGAAAGAATGAGTGAGGGAGAGAAATGAGGCACAGCGGGAAAAAAACGCAGGAGGATTGGAGACGGGGGATTGGTACAGTGGGGACAGTTCGAGATGAGATGAACGGTGACGATTTCTAAAACAGTTTGTTTCAAATGCCCTCCTTGTTCAGTTCAGTATTAAACCCCAGAGTGATTCATGAAAACCCAGAGTTATATCTCAGTACGTGATCTGTACATAATAGATGGACAAAACTGTAGAATCTATGAATTTCAATGAGAACGTTCCCTGTTTGGTTGATGAGGGTGGTTACGCAGAGAATAGTGACCTGTGTGGCCAATTCTGTTGCTGACTGACAAGAGAGAGTGGCTCATTATACCAACCGGTTCCCATAATCACTAATCTATAGACCTGCTGATCACAGTGAGCGTGTGGGTTTCACGGTTTGCGGTTGGAAGACATAAAAAAAGGGATAGGCGTACCTCTCCTACCCCAGTCTGGATGATTTTCAGTCCTGTCTCTCCCTCGAGGAAATTCTTCTCAACTACTGCAATACAAAGACAATAAATGTTGGTGAATGTGTGAGTGAATCAATAAGTGCCCGCGCATTTTTTTTTTACATTCCAGTCCAAACGAGAAGGCTTGTCACTCACCGGCTTTACTGGCCACATCCTCCGCGCTGAGATTAAGAGAGTTCTGTCGTACCCTGAACGTCAGGGCCGAGCCCACCACGCTGCAGAGACAAACGGCCGATAGATCGTTTTTTCTTTTATTCTCACCCTGCATTCACTAATCTAACTGTTTCACACACGCACACACTTTACCTAATGTTGATGAAACTGCTCGTGGAGAGATGGATTCTCTCGGCCAGGGTCTCTAAGAGTTTCACCCCATCATAAAGACTTAAAGGACTGGAGGGAAAACACAAGAAGAAATCCATTTGTTTTATTATGAGCATTCAGCACAAATTAATTAAATTCATTTCGAGGAACATCCGGCTATATTAACACAAATGCATCAGGAAATTATCAGAAAACCCTTTTAAATTCTGGGGTTGAAAAAAGGGTTGCATAAATTGGAGCAACTATTTAAAAAGATACGGAAAAATTTACCTGGTATGTAGATTAGATCTCATCTAGTCGCATTTAATATTTCTCTGATAAACCTTGTCATACATTTTTATTCATACTGTTCAAGACTTTTTCTTGAAGTTTCCAGTATTTTAACTGAAATGAATAATTTTATAGCAATTTGCTGATGAAATATTTTCTAAATATGCATAAAACAAGAAAATGTTTATTAACTACAAAGTTTTTTATGACTTTTTAATGACACTTCCAAGCTATTTTCATGTCTTCCATAACAATGGGAATACAGTGCAATACAAATACTCATAATTTTTCCCCATTACATTCATTAATTTTTAAAGCAGAAAATTAAATCTGTCTATTTACTTAAAAAAAAAAATAAAAAAAAAAAATAAGAAATACTACGAAAATTGTGTTTTTTGTAAAAACTTGAGCATGGATGACTGTGTCTAAAATGATCAGGCATCTGCCATCTATAACTTCAACATAGTAAATTTCAGGTGAATGAACTGTACAACATTAAAACCTTAAAAAGTTTTAGGAGCTCCTACCTCTGGTTAGTGACAATGTAGCCATATTCCTCTCTGGTGTTTGTCCCAGTTTTCAAGATGTTGGAGGTTTTCTCTTTTAAATCTGGGTCTTTGGCTGGCAGGGTGGGCCCCACAGTGGCAGGAGCTGGTGTGGATGGGGGCTGAGTAGGGGCCCGATGGTGTATTGGGGTGGAGGTCAGAGCTGAAACAGGTAATGGGGGTTTCGCACCTTTTTCTTTCACTTTATCACTACCTTCTACAATTGTCTGTTGAGGAAAACACAAAGCGTTGTGTGTAAAGAAAAAAAAAACATAATGCAAATAATTTTTTTTTACCTGAAAATGCATTATAAAGCTAATTCATTAATTATTTTTACTTCTTTTTATGCTTTCTGATAAGTACCAGTTTTTTTTTATAATCAGATGACTCACTCAGCAATGCATTAAAAGCAATGTTTAAAAAGCAAAAATCCTGGTGAAAGTTATACCTTTTCTTTTTTTTAGCATTTAGGTGAATTATTGGACTACAAATCTGCATTTACCTCTTTTACCGTGACTGTCCCTGGGGATTGATCTGATAAGAAAAAAATAAGAAAAAAATCACACAGTGCTTTTGTCCTACAAACAATCTTAATGACATGAATGCATAAGACCTAAGCCTATTGATAAAAATTATAATGCCCATGACAATAAGACTAGGTGCAGTGACTTCATCCTATATGATTCAAGCAGTGTGACAATGCGTATGTCTGAATGCATGACATAAATACATTTGTGTGTGTTCTGATGTCACTCTATACCTGCGTTCTCCATGTTTTGTAGCAGCTGTAACACTAAAGTAAGTCTTTTTATCTGCTGAGGGCTCAGGTCTCGTGGGTCCACCCCAAAACTCTTTAACAGGGTGGCCAGCTGTGCCAGTGTATCATCTATAACACAAATATTAACATGCTGGATGAAATGGAAACATCAGCATGCACCATAAGTACCAACTGGAAAAAAATTCATATTCACACTTCATAAAATGCTACATATACATTTATATATCCAAAGCAACTTACATTAGATTCATTTGACAAGTTTAAACTTTTTCTGAGATTTAAAACATGACTTTGGTGTTGCTTGCACCCAAAGTTAAACTGTTTTAGGAACAGAAATCCTAGTTTTGCACCAAAAAAATGCATCTTATTATACCTGCTCTCTAAATATGAGAACAAACAAGTTTAAAACACATCTGTTTAAGCAAGATACAATAAACAGCTCTATAATATCATTTGAATCCATTCAAAACTAAAGCAAATTGGAAAACATGCAGACTTTAATAGTGAATTGTATACTATGACATCCCCTGGGGCATAACATTTGAAGCATCCCAAAAAGGGATACTCACCATCAAGTCCAGAAAGAGAGCTATAGTCTTGAGGGACTTTCTTGTTGTTGCGCTGGGCTGAGCTGGGCTGTTCCTGTAGGGTGTAGTCCTCTCCATATTCCAAAGGGAAATCTAGATCTTCATAATATGGGGCGGCAGGGAGGGCTGCTGCCCCCCTGTGGCGGAAAGAGGGTTGTGAGGAGGAGAGGTAGAGAGAGACTGCTTCTTGCAGGAGCTGACGGTCTCTGTCTCTTTGCTGGGCTCCAGCTCGAGAGGGGGGTCTCTGGTATCCCATGCTGGTGTGAGGATGGAGAGAATGGGTCATGTCCTCCTGTCAGGGAACAAATTAAAAATATAAGATAAATCTGTGTTTGGTTTTCTATGCTACTTTAAAAAAAAATAATAATCTTACTTGTAGGTATGAGTATGGGTCCACTGGTAGGGCTTGCATCCGGAGCGAGGAGGACTGGTGGGGGTCTAGGATCATGTAATCCATGTAGCTCTGAGCTGGACCAGGTTCAGAGTTAGAGCTGGAATAGACCTTCTTAGCTGCAGGCTGTGGCGGCCTAAGAAAAATTCAGTCAGATACATTACATCTAATACAAGAGATCAAACATCTGAGGTCTGAGAGACCTCTGAAATCAAGTTTTCCAGCAGTAATAATACCACACTCGAAGGAATGATTGAAAAATAAAAAATTACTTTTTCATCCTCATGTTCCTGTCAGACCTGTTTGACTTTCATTTTTCTTGTGTAGCACAAAAGGATAAATACTGAAGAACGCTTTTTTCATTCGTGTTAATAGACCGTTCAAGCACCATGAAAGTATTATAGTCTTTTACATAAGTAGAACATCATCTAAGAAGTCTTCTAAAGCCATGAAGTAGCTTTGTGTGAGAAACACAAGAAGCTTCATTAGTAAGTCAGTGTGCAATGAATATCTTAATATTTCCGATGGAGCTGACATATTTGAGTTTGAGTCCTAGTTTGTGGTACTTTCTGACTCTCTATCACTTCACTTTCTGTCAAGCGACTATTTTCCTATTCAAATGGGCAAAAAAATCTGTCTTTCTGGTAAGCCATGCTAACCCTACTTTGAAATTTCATGAGGGAAGTGGTGATTTAATTATTTTCCAAATAAACTGATCAAAGTATCTGATCAGGTCCTCAGGTTCAACTTGACTCAATAATCCATTACAATTCACAAAACTATTATTTAAATTCAACAAACTTTAAATATAGTGCACTTTTCAGCTCCATAATCCATTAACTGTAAATGCACAGAGAAAATGAGCCAGGAGAAAAATGTATTCCACTAAGGAAATGAAGTCATACAGGTGCAACAACATCAGGGTGATTACTATACTATATACTATTCCTTTAAACTAACATCATTGTTTGTTCCTGGTACTCACTGTGCAGTCTGGACCTTTTGTGTGCGTGTGTGAGGAATACGGCTCAGCTCCTTTGCAATGATGTGCTGGGTGATTTCATCCTGCCAAGAGAATCCTGTTCACAGGCACACAAATACACAAATCAGCACAAACAATGTGAGCAGGTATGTAAAGCAGTACTTAATATGTACAATAGTACTTACACTGTACACAGCACATGCCTCGCCAGAGTCTTTTTTGCTATGAAACCTGATATACTCAATCCTATCTGCAGAGCTTTGTTTGTTTGCCTTTAGTCTCTCCTAATCCTAATGGATAATCTATTTCTTCATTACTTCATTTGGTATTATACTATATTATACTTCTGATACACCTTGCACACTCCATTAGATACAGCAGCAGATGAAAGTACTTCTATTCCAAAAACTGGTATAATGATTCAGAAAATAAATGAAGTGTTAAATATTAAAAACGTGGGACGTTTTGTTGTCAGTACCAACATAAAATGAGTGTAATGTAATGCAATATATCCCAATAGACAAAAAAAGCTTTTCTTTTTCATTATACCATTTTTGTTTTATTCACTTTATTTTATATCAGTAAAATGTAATAAATTAACAAACAAAATGTATGTTGTTAGCAAATAGTTTAAATACATTTTTGCACATTTACGTTTGAATGTTTGCTCTAGCCAGTGCATACGAGTAACAGGAAGTTAAAAGGCATGGAGTAACAAAGCTGTCAGCTATTCACTGTCGCAGGATGTCAGCTGTGAAAGTAAATGTCATTCATGCTTGGCTTTAGAGCTCTAGGAAAACACTGGCTATGGTTGGTGCTTGTGTTTAACTAATATTATTCATTGATTTGTAATCATATTTGCATTTTCATATTTTCAAAAAATAAAAAACACAAAAATAATAGCATTACCACTGTAAATGTGTGTGAGCCTAAAAATTCGAAATCATAAACATTATGTGGCAGAAAGGAAAACAGCTTATAAAAACATAATAAATAATGTCTTAATAAAGCTGTGTTTATGTTTAAGGTAGGGGCTAAAAAATATTATTAGCCCAGTACAAAAACAACAGAAGGCAATTTTTGAAGTCGCCACCATGACACCGTGTGTGTGTGTTTGTGTGTGTGTGTGTGTGTGTGTGTGTTTACCCTGAAGCATCAACTCTTTGAGCACTTCCTGCAGTCTCTGAAGAACAGGAACAGAGACCTGGTACTGAACCTGGTCATGTCTGGAGCTCCGGCACTGTCCAAAGAGCTTGTCTGTAACACATACAAACACACGGAGGAGAAAATCTATAAAGGAAACCTGTTTTCATAATAATATTCTGTGTAAATGATGCAAAAAATAAATAAATAGAAAAGTCTTTTGAACATTATGTACTAATGTCAGTATAAACAACTTCAAAATAATTAAATATGAAACAACATCTTAAACACTCATACATAAATACAGCATGACTATGAGCACATTCAAATGTCACAGACAAAATAACCCAGAAGTGAAAAATGAGCCAGTTTTCTTGACTAATAAGCACCCATAACATATTCAACCCACCCCACACATACACTCTCATCCCACACATATACCACTGACTCATCCCTGACTAAACCTCCAGTTGTGTGGTTTAAAAAAAGCCCTTGATCCCTAGAACCCGGCCATTTTCTATATCTCAGAGCAGGTCTGTCCATGAACATGACTCACAGCTATTTATAGTACAGATGGAGATGTGAGAGCACAATGGGGGAGATGGATCAGTTTCCCTTGGGCATGTAAATACACAGTACATCATTACATCGCAATAGAAGTGACCCAGGAGAAACTGATGTCACACCATCACTTCAGCAAAAGAAAGACGTACATACACACGACACAAAATTATATTCTGCCTCTCATAATACATACATGAATATTCGTAAAATAACTTTTTCAGTGGTTAATGCATTTTATTTTGTTTTATGGCTGACTATACATTGGCTAAGGATAGACAGACATCTAAATACATATAAGCTACATGCATAAAAAAAATAATAATTGTTTGTTAGAATCTATTTTAGGAAGAACGAGGGATAAAGTCAAGGCTTTTGGAATCTCATTTATTTAAACACTTGACTTGTCTAACTGAGGTTTATTATGTCTTATTGAAGCTTGTTTGCCCCATGGGATAAAAATAAAATAAAAAGGTAATTGTGACATTTTATCTCATAATTCAATATTGTAAGAATTGCGATAATTTAAGTCAGAATTCGGTGGAAAAAAAAGTCTGAATTGTGATGTATAAATTCAGAATGATAAACATGAAAAACAGCTTATTTATACACCTTTGTTCCATCATTTTATGACATTGGGAAACGGAAGCCTTAACTATGTACAGCAACCCAAGACCCTGAAAAGCATTTCAAAGAGCGCCTCATATTTGTGTGACCTCTTTTGAATTCGCAGGTCTCCGTGTGGGTATATATGTGCGTATGAGTGTGTTTGGATGCACGGCAAAGACGTGAGTCTGTGCGTAAGCACCGGGTAGTGAGTCATCAGTGATTGTGGGGGCGTACACCCAGCTTCCACGGGCTTGATGATGTCACCGTTACCATGGGGACATGGAGCAGAGGTGGGAGGGACTTGACGGTGAGAGAGAAGAGCAGGTGACAGAATACTAGTGGTTCATGGCTGTGGTAATAAGTACACAGGTAAATCCTTGAGATGAATACAAAATAGCAGATGGAATGTGAATGATTCCACTTTAGAATTTTCAGGAAACCGCACTGAAACACAAAGCAGTATGGGGCCATACCGATACAGTGAGGAAAAAATACACAAGCATATAAATATATAGACAATACTGATAACTGATGTCTTCTAATTGTTACAGTTGGGTTCAAAAATGTCTGAGACCACATGGTTTATTTTAATATTTAATAGTGGAAATTAACAGAAAGATTTAGGATTAACAATAAAGAAATATTCTGAAGTAAGAAATATTCTGAGTATTCTCAAGTGATAATTCAAATAACGCCAATTCTGACAGTGTGCTTCCAGGAAGCACAAGATGCTCTTTGGATCTTTCTCAAATCTTACTGGTTTTACATTAAGTTTTACACAAACTTGGGGAGCTTGTGCAACTGAAATTTGTTTAGTTCATTTTTTATTTAACAGGTCTGTGAAATAATATTAACAAATACACCTTTCAAATTTATAATGCATTAGTAGATGCTGAGATTAACATTATCTAGGATTAATTAATTCTTAATATTTATTTTTCATTGTTAATTCATGTAAACTAATTTCAATAAATGAAACCTTATTGTAAATTGTCACTGAAATATATATATATATATATATATATATATATATATATATATATATATATATATATTTCAGAAAATAATGCAAAATATAAGGATTTTATAGGTTTTTGGATCCTATTGTATCTTCATGTGGACATCTATGTAAAATACTGACACAAATAACACAAACACCCACCCTCCAATATATACCAAAACAATTTTCATTACTGCCGACAAATATGAAATGAGAAATGAAGTGAAAGTTCCTGCAGTGTAAATTATTTAGCCGTGTGCATGTGTCTCCTGTTGCGTCGTTGTTCTAGCAGGATGTAGCAGAGCAGCAGTGTCAAGCGATGATCCGGAAATCACAATTAGATCATCGCGAGCAAGAAATAAAGAGACAGGACACAGAAGACAGAACCACGTCCCTATTGTGATACTCACCATCAGAGCAGAACTGCTCTCTAGAGCACAGCCTCTTCTCAAACAAACAGCCTGTATGCAAGGGACAGAAAGAGAGATGAAGAGGAAAAGGCAAGTGAGCAGTTGAAAACATAATAAAACATTTCAAATGACAACTACTGAAAACCTCATAGCATTTTTTTTTCCATTTTGTCCATATATATTATATAGATTGTTTTCAAGAGATGTCTAAGTGACCTTTCCTTCACCGACATATTCATCTAATCTATGTGTCAAATCTGTCTTTCCAACTTTCTGACTCTGGGACAAGAGTTATAGCTTAAAAACTCAAACTCAAAAACAATACTAAATCAAGATGAATCAATGACAATCATCATTCATCCATGATGGCCTATCATTTCAGTGGCTTGTTTCCCCTAAGATGCAGAACTGCTGTGTGGGCGGACAGAATGAGGAGGAAAGCTCTGGGCATGTGCCGAACACAGCTGATCAAATAAAAAGGAAACGTAACTGCCAGCGAGCATGACCTGCCTATGCTCGAGTGTGTATGTGGGTGTGTGTATGTCTGTTTGTGTGTCTGTGTGGGAAACGCTAGGCTGGCCAACAGCACTGCTTTCAGGGGAACCGAGCAGGACAAACAAAGATAAAGAGTCAAGCTGATAAAGCTGGAGAGAATAAAGTGGCCTAAAAACAGATTTAGACAGTTAAAAAAAGGATTGGGCTTTTGGTGAAATAATTCTAAATGAAATTATATACCAGATTAGGGCTTTTCACACTGCGCTTAATCCCAGATTATCCTGCATTCAGCATTTGAGGGGGGAAATGTCAAATGGGGACTGAAAACCATTTAGATAAAGAGTCAGTTTTATTTTTACCATTGACGCACTGACGCAAATCGCAAATGTTCAAACAGGAACATGCGAAACATCAATTAATGAGCAACACCCAGGCCGGGATTACAGTAGCTAGAGTAGACTATATGCATGCATATATATGGTCCTGATTTATATACCATGAAAGGACCATAAAATGTCTACTTGCCTGTCAACCTATGTATTTTCATACCTCTGGCACAGCCAATAGCAAGAGTTTTGGCCATGGCTAATGTAGCAGGCTGAGCCAGAGGGAGTTTAAGAAAACTGGTGTCGAAAAAGAAATTCAGATTCCATTGAAATAAAAATTCAAGGACTTACCAAACTATACAAAGGACAAAGAATGTTTGCAAAAAGTAAAGTTACAAGTATTCATAATATGTTTTACCTTTTATTGAAAGCATCCAATTTAAGCTGATTAGACGAGCTTTTACTTTTATAGCTAGATGGGCTATAAAATGTGATTCCGTTTACCTGGGATTCTGAATGATCCATGTTGATCTATTTCAAGTGTGAAAAGCTGTACCATTTGTTAAAATAATGAATAAATAAAATAAAAGAAAAGAATACAAAATATTGAATGACTATGAATTATATTGAAGAGTGAAGGTTACTAAACACAGGTCTGACAAACAGCTATTTTTGAAACACACTCCAGTTTACGTTGACAAAAATGGGAAGTGTAAAGCCTGTTCATTATTCACAGTTATTCTGTACTAGGAACTTGTGAACTGCTGATTTAGAAATGGAACAGAATGTGGTGTTAACCTCTCATTTCCACTTTCCACTGATGACTTATCACATCAGTGAAAATCACCATGGCAGAGTTTGACTCATGCTGGATTAATGATTAAAAGCACACTGGATTCTTGTAAACACCAGCCATTGCCAGAGTTTAGTCTCAGACAAACAGGTGCACATCTAAACTCAAACTGAAATACTTATTATTTAATATGTTAAGATAATAAGCAATATGTTTGCACAAAATAATCCAATCAAGTTGTCAGTGTAAATTTGTATCAGGCTAAAGCAGCAATAACTTTTACTCTAACAAAGACCCTGTTTGTCAATAACTAAATCAACATTCGCCCTCAGATGGAATGAGAATAAATATTACAATGAATGAGACAAAACTCTAGCAAAAAGTCCAGAAATATTACAAATGTAAATTATTAAGATGTAAACAAATAACTAGATGTATAGATGCTTTCATGGCGCTGCTTTTTATTTACACAAAACTAAAATCAGCATCTGAGCCGGTTTAGAGCAGCCTTAACCAGGCTGTCCAGAAAAAAAAAAAAAAAAAAAAAAAATCCCAACATCCCAACGTTTTTTCAACATCTCACTGAAACCGTCGTCCATTAAATAAACTGAGAGTGCAATCAAGAGACTATTGAACATTTAAATTAATGTGTAAGACGTAGGAGAAATATTTACAAATGGGCCACTCCTCCAATGTCGCCGGCGTGTCGCCAAGGATACAGAGAAGAGTGATTTCTATTGGTCAGAGCAGGGATGGAGCGTAAAGAGTATTTCTGTTAACCTTTTAATGCTTGCATAGAGGAGGATAGTGTATATTGAATGATATACAACAAAACATAAAGTGGATAGTTGCTTTCAAAATAAACAAATATGAAAATTGACCCTCTCCATGGTGCTGAAATGATGCTCTTTACCGGACGACTCTTCGTTTCCATACTGTCCTTTCCCACCAGTTGCATGATAAAACTGGAAGCACTTAAATTACGTATACAATACTTGTGATGCATGTTTACGGTGCGATGTGTTCACAGTGTCAATAAGAAACAAACACTAATATTCTCAAAAAGTGGTTTTAAAATAATGGCACGTATATCTGTAACATGATCCCACATGTCACAAAATACACCAAACTGCCCACGAGTAGAATTATTTGTTGTAAAGTATATAAATAAATGTGGCCACATTGTAATTGTCATAGGCCTAAACAACCACACCAATGCACGTCAGTGCACTGCACAACGAAAACTGACATTCTTTCAAATCGATTTTCATTATATTTCTCAAATACTTTATTTTCTAGCGATGCTAAAACCTACCGTATTTGCCTGCCATCCCAAGCTGGCAGAATACGGACATCAAAAGCAGGGCTCTCCATACTCGTGGATGCATCATATTAACTATCCACGGGATTGAATCGGCACGCGTTGTTTTATCGCCCTCCGTCTAGATTAAATCCACATTTTGTCTGTCGGTGCCGCAGGCTTGTGCTTAACGCTCGTAGCACTGGTGATTGACGCGTCAGGTAAGAGAAATTAACTGTGGGCTTTCGTTTTAAGCAAGAATAAACATACAGAGACATTAACGAATGCACTGAATTTCTGGTGCGGATCTGGAGCCGGAATCACGATCTTCCTTCATCGATGTGGCGGGGACCCGCAATTACGTCATAGAGAGACCAGGAGGTTTGTGAAGAGTCTTGCGTGCAAAATGAAGGAAGGGAGCTAGAGCCCTATACATCGGAGTCCTGGTTCACATATGAAATGAAAGAGTGGGCAGGATGTGTGACTGTCTGTTAGTTATAACACTGACTGCAGAAGATGCGGTTATAGTTTTCCGACCCCTACGAAGAGACTGAGGTGAAACATAACATTTCACTGAGGAAAGAACTGATATCAAGTGAATCCCAGGCAAATTCATGTTCAATGACAAATGCTGATTGTTAGCCACACATCTTAAGGAAACGTGTTTTTGTGTTCATATGCAATAAACCCCTTATGAAATTAACCTTTTTTTTTTTCTTCTTCTTTTTTTACAAAACCATTGTTAAATTTCGTAAGGGCTGGTCTCAAATAGCAATAATTTTATGCAGGTGTAGAGCAAGTAGACCGAGTGGATATTTTACAATGAAAACAAACTAATATCACAATTGATGTAAAGCCAATTTGGCACCGTTTCTGTTGCTTGCATTTGTGGTATAAGAAACCAATGTAATGTACATCATGTTTACATCACCATTATCTAGCACCAATTGAGATAGTAAAGTAACAACAAAACACGTCATTCTGACATGGAGATGCACCGGTTAAGCTGAGCTGTGGTGCCACCAACTGTCCGGATATTGTCAGTGCAGTATTTTTCTCATATACACTACATTGCTTTGCCATTAGACTGTTTCAATACACTTTCAAAATAGTGGCCATATGATGTACTATATATATATATATATATATATATATATATATATATATATATATATATATATATATATATGTTTTATATAATTTATTTATTATTATAATTATTTTGCACAATATTTAGCTCCACAACAAAATGTTCAAAAAATGTACTTGTGAAGGCCTAATGAAATTTGGCCTCAAGCATATAGCTATATATATGTCAGCAATTTCTGTAAATGTTTTATAGTGGAACCCTTGCATATTTAACCTTTAAAACTCTGTCCCAAAATCTCGCCATGTTCCCCTTTACTCCCTCGGCGTGGCATTTCACCTTGTTGGAATCTGTGTATGTCTGTTTGGGGGGTTGCTAAGGCAGCCAGAGGGAGTTTTTGAAAGACAACCTACTGGGCAGCTCCCACCACTTCCCATAAACCCTACCCACATGTGGTTTCACATGTCCCGCCATTTGGACACCACATTAGCAGACATGTTTTAGTCAAATGTCTTATTCAGCAACTCACTAAAACAAAGCAATTACCTCAGTTTCTTTAGATTCTGTTAGTAATTAATTTTTTATGGCACTATTATCTAAAATACAACAAACAAACATTTCTCATTTTCTATATTTAATATTCAGTTTATTAAATGTATTAAAAACAGCTATGCATGCATATTAACTGATAGACATTATGACATTTATCTTACTTGAATAAATAGATTTGACAGCTGTTATTGAAGCACTGCTGAATTTCTGTTGTGGTTACCTGGCAACATAAACTCCATGTGTTTTGACCCCGTCAGAATCATCTTCCCACCTGACACATGCCTGTCCCGGAATTGCTCTGTAACCTAGGAATTTTTAGAGGCTGCTCTCATAGTGTGCCGAAAATAGATTCGATTATAAGGTTAATGGTGAAGCATTGCGATGATGAAACACATTTGTCAGGTTAAATTGAGATCTTAAATGGTAATGTTGCTGTTTTTGATAAAAAAAATCTGACATTTGAATGACTACCCTAACAGGAAGTAACTATACACTAAAAATGTTGGGTTGTTTCAACCCAACACACACACACACACACACACACTTTTTGTATACATTGCTTTTGTGCATTCAATTAAATAAATTTTTTTTTTATTAATTAATTCTCACCGGTGCTGGCCTGGGTTTGCTGAAAATAATGAACTAACGGAAAGATGGTGTTTAATTGCAAGGGTTCAATTTGCATTGTTTGAGTTCCTTGAGGCACTTTTAGACACCAGAGACAAAGATCACAATACATTCCATTCACACAGATACATTCAGAGATATACAGTATGTAAAAGATTTAACTCATGTTCCAATAACATTTACACATTTGTAAACAAGGCTAAAAAAAGTATTTTGAGATCGTTGAGTCTCTGCCCCATCAAGTCTACTCTTTTTCCAAGAGGCCCTTAGGAAAGCAGCCTGGTGACAGTGTTCAGCCTGGAAGTCTATTAATAACTATGACAGCAGCTGTGGAGTAACATCGGCCTTTCGCGCACTATGGTTAGCTTGGGGAACAGCCAGAACTACGGGAGCTGGAGTGACAGAGATTGCATTTGGTATATTTGATGACACAGATACACAGTTACATTACTCTGATTTCCCAGATGCAATGTAGGAGTTTATGACACACACGAAAAACAAAAAACTAATTAAGAACATTCCATCATTGAAATGTGGTACAGTATATCTAAAATACTAAGCCATCCTCTTATGACTGCAGACTATTTAATATACCTGAAGGCATTTAATTGCAAAAAAATACATTAGAATATTAGATGAACTGACAGTTTAAGGCCAGAGAAATACATTTCACACAATTCAAAAAAAGCAACATACAAAAGCTTCAATTAAATCCATACTAATCTGGACATCATTTAGCATTATGATAGTAAAAACAAGTATAGCACATATTTAATCAACACAAATGTATAAAAACATATATTATTTACTTATAACTCAAAATGTCACAAAATGAATCATGATTGGGTTGTAATTTGTGTTTAAAAAAGCAAAACCTAAATAGCGACAGTTCACACAAAAATGAAACATCTATTAACATTTACTCACCCTCATGTCAACCCCAACCGGTAGTATTGCAGTTAAGAAATATAACAACACCGTCCCATTGATCTTCACTGCATGGACAAAAAAAACACAGAACTATTTTTCAAACTACATAATTTTATGTTCCCTGAAGAAAAAAAGTCATACACGTTCCATACAACATGAAGGTGGAATAAATGATAACAAAATTGATTTGAGCATCTGTTTTTTAGAGGAAAATGTTGCATAAGCTCAGATCAATATGACAAGATGTACGATCAATCAGTTCCAAATGAAATACAAAGCCTGTGCAGGAACACAACAAGGATAACAATGTGGGAAAAAGTCCAAAAAAAGCATAAAATGATCTATAATATTTTACTTGTTATACCCTATGTGATAAAAGTCAATACTTTTTAGTTAAATACAATACAATTAACGTCTTTTGAAAATAAGAAAATGACTGGAGTACACCGTGAGGGTTAAATCTTATTTCAGATTCAAATAATATTTTAACTAGAAGACTGGCTTAAAAGAGACGCAAACTTTAGTTATTTGTGCAGAAGTGAAAGACAAAGTTAGAAATTATTGTTGAAAAGAAAACTAACTTAATCATAAAAATGGCAACCCTTTCAAATTGAACATTTTAAATGTAAAATTCTCAAAGAAGTATTAGTTTTACGGTGGTAAAATAGATCTTTCTGGTAAGCATCCTCTTGTGTGAAAAAAAAATGACAGCATATACGTGACGTGATCTGTGCCACCTCATGCTCCACCCAGCTGCTGGAAACCAGACCTTCACGACAGCTGAGGAAGCAAGGTTTAGAAAAGAGAAAGCCAAGTGGCCACCGTGTCTGGTGATAACAGTGACAGAAAAATGTGGGTGGGGGCAGACGGGGTGCTAGCTACACTATATATAGTTCAGCTTCACTGCTTGACCCTCATTCTACCACACAGCCTTCAGCGAACTGGCATTTGCACACCATTCAAACCTTAGACCCCCAGTCATGAGCAAGTCATATTCAGCTTCAGCCGAGACGGCTTCCTCTTACCGCCGTACCTTCGGCTCCGGCCTGGGCTCCTCCATATTCTCTGGCCATGGAGGTTCTTCTGGATCCTCTCGTATGTCCTCCAAAGTGTATGAAGTCAAGTCCTCCTCTTCTCCCATTTTTTCCAGCCAGCGCGCATCCAGGGCTTCATTTGGTGGTGGATCAATGGTCCGTTCCTATGCAGGCCTTGGTGAGAAGCTGGACTTCAATCTGGCCGACGCCGTGAACCAAGACTTCCTCAATACACGCACTAGTGAGAAGGCAGAGCTGCAACATCTCAACGACCGTTTCGCCAGCTACATCGAGAAGGTGCGCTTCCTAGAGCAGCAGAACCAAGCCTTGTCTGTGGAGATCGAACGTCTGCGGGGCCGCGAGCCCACGCGCATCGCAGAGATGTACGAGGAGGAGATGAGAGAGCTGCGCAGACAGGTGGATGCACTGACCAATCAGAGGTCCCGCATTGAGATAGAGAGGGACAACCTGGCCGATGACCTGCAGAAACTAAAACAGAGGTGAGACCTTCAAGAATTATTTACGTCTATGCATTCTAAATCACTAAATGTAGACCGAATTGTGTTCATCATCACTAAAGTTTGAGGTAACTGGATGTTGCCATAATTGTTGACCAGACAAAAGCGCTGATCTTCAATATCCAGACAGTATCTCTTACTGGTATTGTGTTGAAGTGATATGGTCTATTTAATTTATGGAGCATCCATGGAACTTTTCCATTCCACAAAAGGTTCTATAGATTATGTTCTTCACACTAAGAAAGAAAAGAACGATTCTTTTAAGAACGGTTCAGTGAGAGGTTCTTTGGGGAACCAAAAATGGTTCTTCTATTGCATTGCCACAAAAAAAACTAAAAACATTTAGCATCTTTATTTTTAGTTGTGAATGTAGGTCCTAGAAGAAGTCAGATAGTCATGATGGTGCTCGTAACGTATGTCATTAATTGGGGAAAGACATGAAAAAGTGCATTAGACATCTGCAATTCTTAACTGCTAAACTTCTCCCCAACATTCTACAACAATATAATTAGAATGCATTCATGTTCTCCAACAATGAAATCATGGCCAGATTTCTAGAACTCAAGCACTTGACATGAAACAGAGACCACAGGAAAGACAGAGGTCAGGACCACCTCAGAGGTAAAGACAACATTAATGCAAGAATGCTTATGACAGGGTATACAGTAACAAGTAGTAACCACTGGTGTAACTCATGTCTGTGTATGATGTTGGAAAGACTAAGAGTGTTATTCCTGTTTGCAAAAGAACCCAGAGTCACATTACACATTGCTCAGATTAGACTGCTATTATTAGCCTCTTCAATATACCCCCCAGCACTGCAGAGAATGTATGTTCTTAAAAATAACCCTTATCTCACTTAGTGTGTGTGTGTGTGTGTGTGTGTGTGAGTGAGTACATTGCACTCAAGGGACCCGCAACCACCCCACGTTAAAAGCTTACCAACAGCAAGTTTTATTCAAATATATTGTTCAAAGTGAACCTGATGGTTCAAATTATATAACACAACACATTTTATGACTTGCAGCTATAGCTATAAGTTATTGCTACCCAGCACTGTATGAAAAAAAAAACTAAAATACTTTATTAGTATTTTAGCTCTCCATTTCATTTTGGAGCCCACAGGGCTTAAAAAATCTGTATGATTTATACCACAACTACTTTCATCTCTATGATGAAAATCTCAGATGCCATCCGACGGCCAACAATTGCATTCATGAAACCTGATATGTGCCACATTAACAACATGCCACTTTCAAAAGACTCAGGGATGTTTATATTAAACCTGAGCCTTGTGTGGCTCCAAGCAGTATGTGAGAATATAAAGTTCTGTCTTGATGTCTGTGCATGAAGGAACGACAACTTCTCTCAGTATATCTCAAATATGGAGAACACCCAGGACAACTTGGCCAATAGAACAGGCTCTATTTCTGCCCATGTAGAAATTTTAATATAACAAAGACCATCTTGTTTAGACCGTAAAGTCTTAATAGAGCACTTTAATAAGTATGTTAAGTCAAATGATTACTTCAAAATTATTTGAAGACTCTAATATCTCTTTCTTCCACAGACTTCAAGAGGAGATCCACCAGAAAGAGGAAGCTGAGAACAACCTCTCTGCTTTTAGAGCTGTATGTTCTTGACATCACCTTTAGTGTTTGGCTAATATTTAAGAAGGTTTCTTGGGGTGAAACATATAACACAAGACCAAAACTTAAGCTTCCTGTTGTACTCCTGCTTTATGTAGGATGTAGATGCTGCCACTCTGGCCAGGCTGGACCTGGAAAGACGTATTGAGGGTCTTCATGAAGAGATTGCATTCCTCAAAAAGATCCATGAGGAGGTTTGTATACATCTACAATTACATTTCTCAACATCTTCCAAAACTATACGTGACTAACTGTTCATCTCTTTCACTGTCTCTGTCTGCAACCTCCCCCACTCTCGTACCCAGCATACAACACGTACACTGACCTTTTACTCACGAGGCTTTGAAGTCAAGTTCTTTAAATGCCCTCTCTGCTTTTTATTTGACAAGCATGGATAAAATGGTCACATGTGTGTCTGTTTGCGTGTCAGCTGCACACTGACAGTGAGGGGGCAGTGTGAAGCTGTGGAACAGATGCATCCCTATAATTAAACAGAGACAGATTTTCTGAGACGCAGCTGTGAGAAGGGCGGTGGATAAAGAAAAAGGTCTTACAAGGCCACAGAGTCCTACAATTACACATAGCTAGCAAAGATTACAGCTAAACTCTTAAAAATAAATGCTCCAAAGGGTGTTTTCACAGCAATGCAGTTGTTGAACCATTTTGGGAACCTTTCAGCCATGAGTTCTTAAAAGAACCAACATTTTAATAATCTAAAGAACACTTTTACACTATACCTTTTGTGAAGTTGAAAGGTTCCATTGATGTTAAAGGTTCTTCATGGAACCATCAATGCCAATGCTTTATTTTTAAAAGTATGAGTTTTATACACTTAACATTCAACATCTGAGATTCCCTTGGAAAAGTTACATTAATTTTCCCCTTTAGTCTCAACAATGACATTGACTTGTTTCATACACCCATCAAGCCTCAACTTGTCAAGTGAAATGACAATACATAAGCATGCTCTGAAGCCATGTCTCTCTCTCTACCTTTTCTTTTAGGAGATCCGGGAGCTGCAAAACCAGATGCAGGAGAGTCAGGTGCAGATCCAAATGGACATGTCCAAACCAGACCTGACTGCCGCCCTCAGGGACATCCGCATGCAGTACGAGGCTATCGCTGCCAAGAATATCGGAGAAGCTGAGGAATGGTACAAGTCTAAGGTCTGTATCAGAGGACAAGCACACAAAGGCTATACTGAGATCTGTGTATCTAGACTGAAAGTCGCCAGGTGTTTGAGATTAAACATTTTGTTTTCACCAACAGGTGTCAGATCTGAACCAGGCGGTAAATAAGAATAATGATGCTCTCAGACAGGCCAAGCTGGAGACCATGGAGTTCCGTCACCAGCTCCAGTCCTACACTTGTGAGATCGACTCTCTCAAGGGCACCGTAAGTCCTTAAAGATTCTGTGCATGCAGGGCTCTAAGCCGAGTTATTATTTCCCAGCCAAAACAAGTATTAGCTGAGCCTCAGCACACCTGAATCCATCTTATTACCAATTATGAAGTCTTTAGTATGTTTCCCCAGGTGCTCAATGAACAAATTTGATTCAGCAAAGCGCTAGTAATAACACACAGTAGCTCAAGAAATATCTCCTGGAACTCATCCGCAGTTTTTATTAATACTCCACTAAAGAATGAATAAATTCTTCCCTCTGTACATCAGTTTCACCCTACGTCTTTTATTTACTTCTCGCTTTCTCCATCTTTTTGTCATTCCTTCTGCAGAATGAGTCTTTGATGAGGCAAATGAGGGAGATGGAGGAGAGGACGGGTCGTGAGGCCGGTGGTTTTCAGGACACCATTGCCCGCCTTGAGGCTGACATCGCAAAAATGAAGGATGAGATGGCTCGCCATCTCCGAGAGTACCAGGATCTGCTGAATGTTAAGATGGCACTTGATGTGGAGATTGCCACCTACAGGAAGCTTCTGGAAGGAGAGGAGAGCAGGTAAGAGATAGAAAGTATTTACACACACTTAAATTGCTAATTGCTCCCTTAACTGATGTCACAAAGCTTTATTTAATGTGATTTTTATTGTTTTTCGTATTTTTAGGATCACGATGCCTGTGCAGTCCTTCTCTACCTTGAGTTTCAGAGGTGGGTTCTTCACAAGAAAAACTACATTTACACTTCTTAAAGGGACAGTTCACCTACAAAAATTACAGTTTCGTCTATAGTTCTAAATATATGACACATATATGATTTATTTTGTGCAATAGTTTTTGTCCATACAATGAAAGTCATTGGGGTTTTGAAACAATGTTGCAAACCACTGACTCATCTTAATAACAGTAGAAAGTAGAAAGGTTTGAACCAACATGAAGGTTAAAAAAAAATGAAACAATTATAGCCTGAATGCACTGTTGGTCACTTTTGATAAAAGTGTCTGCTAAATGCATAAATGTTAAATGGTTGAATAGAGATTTTTGACCAAGGCTTCACAAGGGGGGATATTTTTTTAATATCCTGACCTCTCTTCCTGCTTTGTTGTGTTTGAGCACCTCAGCTTATTTTGATATCAATAATGCAGTATGTATGTGTTTACAATGTGCGGGTGAGTTTAATGATGCCGTGGTTGTGAATTGTTGCCATAGAGACAAGCCCAGAGCAGCACCACCAGCAACAACAGCGTGCATCTGAAGTCCACTCCAAGAAAACAGTTCTGATCAAGACTATTGAGACCCGAGATGGAGAGGTAACAAACACACAAACAAACACTCGCTAACAGGCCAGTAATTGCTTGATATTGTAATTTATGGATTTTACAGGCTGTCTAACCTCATATTCGTGTTATACACAAACACACACACACGTAGGCTATAGTATATGCGTGCATTTAATAATTATCATTAAAATAATTTTTTTGTTTTACTCTAGACTAGGACAAGCGAGGGCATGAGTGCCCTCAGTGCTCAGTGTGTAAGTTTAGCCATGACTCAACTCTCTTTTTCCAAAAAAAGTCATGTTCCCTATTAACCGGCACTGGATTTCACTCCAGAATCCTCCAGTTTATAAGTGTATCACTTTTAATATCAGTTTTCTGCTCTGCTGAATGTCATTGTTTCTGCACAGCACATATGAAGTTCATTAATCAAAGAATGTGTTCTTGCTCTAGCCCAGTATTGATTTAGAGCAGGAAATGAACCGTTTTAATTTATAGAAACGCCTCTTCCAACTGTCTCTGTTCCTTATTACTGAGTATCAACCATTCACTTTAAAGCGCTTTTCTGTTTTCCCAACATGTTTATGCGGCCATCTGTGCATGTGAATCATCTGTATCCTGTTCAGACACCGTCGCTCTAGTCATTTCCCTTTTCTCTCCCTCTTTAGGTCGTCAGTGAGTCCACACAGCACCAGCAGGACATCATGTAAAGCCTATGAAACAGATTGAGTTTCATAAAATCCCTTATCCTAACTTAAATGTTCACTGATGGCCTCAGGCTTTTTATGTACTCGCCCAGTATTGCCATGACCCATTACTGCATATGTGGAGGACACAGACAAAAGGGAAAAGTGAGCTGAAGAACAAGAGGGAGAACGAGCAAAATGGCATAATATGCATACTGCCTGTGGCCAGTTGATCTCAGAGTTTTTGTTGACATGAATGTATGTGTGGTAGGGTCATATCTGAGAAGCTGTGTTCCACTGCTACAAAATGACAACATAAACTGCACGGTATTTTCTTGCAATAAAATTGAAGGCCTCTGTACTTTTGGATTAATCTCATACATAGTAGTAACATGTTTTAAGTCAATTTACTACAAAAGACAAATCATATGCACCATGTTTTCCTTCTATAAAATTTACGGCTTTTGTAATTTTGGATTAATCTCACATTAAAATAAATAATAATAATTAATTTTAAGTATTTGCTACAAAAAAGACAACAATACACTCCACTGTGTTTTACTTCAATAAAATTGCAGTCTCCTGTGATTTTGGGTTCTCATGCTAAATATAGGTTATAGTAATATAATGTATAGCATTTTTCAATAGAAATCTATTTCTATTTTATTAGACAACAACACTGCCTTAAAATCTTGGCTATAAAAAAAAGATATTGAACAGCAATATAAACTGTTGATGCAAAACATTAACACATACTGACCTTTTGTAAATACAGAGTATATTAAATGTATTATTAAATAGCCTTCTGTGCAAAATAAATATAGTAAAATAATTATTAAATGACAAAACATGTCATTACAGTAAACTGAAAATTGTAATTAATAAATTTCATAAAATTACCATTTTCATTTATGAAAACACCCGTATAGAGTATAGTCTAAACTTGACAAAAAAATGCTTGAACTAGGTCTAGTATGCACCTGCTAGAGATCCAAACAAATCACAACAGGGAATAAACTGACAGGCTGAGTAAACCATGCTGAGATTTCACAGTAAAATACCACCTTCTGTCCTAACTCAGCCTCCAGCTCTTTGTTCCTGAGGCGAAGGCAGTCACGTGCAGACTCACCACACTGTAACCTTCACTCTATCACCTTACAGTCCCCTCACTTTATACTGACAGGTTATGACGTATCATCATAACCTTAATGAGACTCTTTTATTAGCGTTAACTCTGACCTTTAGAAAGCCTCCTGGGCTGAGTTGTGTTTTATGCTTGCATGTCTGTCTCTGTGTCGGTGTAAGTTAGGTTTAAAAATAAAATGAAAACAGAGTAATGCTGCTGCTAGCTGGAGAAATCAAAACCTTTAAACTTGGATTCATCTTTGAATTAAACTTCCCTGCAATGTTGAGACAACTGATTAAAATGAATCCAATTTGAATATAATTAATTTTAATCTAATTATATTGATATAATTTGCCACAAAGTACCCCAAAGATACAGACATGAACCAGCATGCAGTCTTTTATCACCAGATTAAAAAAAAAAACACAAAAAAGGAACTACTGTCACTGGGGCGGTATCTGGACTTCAGGGCATTCGCTGCCATTAACCCCGGGTTATCATCATTCTAAACCCTGCTTCCAGTCCTTGATTCTGATTGGTTGAGCTGTGTTCAAAGCTGTTTTCTTTGTTTCTGTGTTGCACGGCAACCACTTTGTTGCAGCCATACAGTCATGGAGACTGTCCTCGCTGCAGCCTGTAGCACTTGCAGTCATGGCCAAAAGTTTGCTGCTTAAGCTGTTCTGGTGTTCATTCACATTATTTCTAGATTATTGTGCAGAGTGATAAGATGCATTTTAAATAATTACTAAAAGCTTCATAGGCCAAAAAAATTACTTTTCACAAAATAAACCAATAAATAAATAAAATTGTTTGTATATAATTTCAGTTTTTTTGATCCTGTCACAAAATGACCTGCTAACATTAATTGACTAATCATATCAGCAGCACACGTGAAAGTGTGAATGAGTTCTACTAATTAGAAAAAAGTGTAAGTGCAGATTGATGGAGTGAAGAAATGCTTCCATTCATTGTGTTCTTGTTAGTAATGGTTACCTACAAAGAAATGCATGCAGCCATCATCGCTTTGCATAAAAATGGCCTTGCATGCAAGGAAATTGCTACAAATAATATTTCACCTGAAAGAACCATTTACCGGCTCTACAAGAACTTGAAGGTGAGAGGTTCGACTGCAGTGAAGTCTTCAGGACATCCAGAGTGTCCAGCAAGCACCAGGACCATCTCCTCCTGAGGAGTCTGGTACAGAATCGTGTCTCCAGCAGTGCAGAGCTTGCTCAGGAACGGCAGCAGGTTGGTGTGAGAGCATCTACATGCACAGTGAGGACAACAGCCTTGTATCAACAAGGACAACAAAGAAGCCACTTCTCTCCAAGAAACACATCAAGGAGAGATTGAAATTCTGCAGGAAGTACAAGGATTGGACAACAGAAGACTGGTGTAAAGTTATTTTCTCAGATGAAGCTCCCTTCCGACTGTTTGGGACATCTGGAAAATCAAATGTTTGGAGAAGAAAAGGTGAATGTTGCCATGAGTTCTGTGACAGTGAAGCATCCTCAGACCATCCATGTGAGTGACTTCTTCCAACGATCCATAAGTGGTTTGGTGATGATCCATGCATTTTCCAGCATGATGGAGCTTAATGTCACAAAGCAAGAGTGATAAAGAAGTGTCTTGAAGATCATTACATTGAAATTTTGGACCTGGTGCCAGGCAACTTCCCAAGATCTCAATCCCATAGAGAACCTGTGGTCAGTCCTCAAAAGGCGAGTGGGCAAGCAGAAGCCCACAAATTGTGATCAAAACAGAGAACTAATAAGACAAGAATGGATCGCCATTAGTCGGTTTTGGCCCAGAAGCTAATATCCAGCATGCCAGAGCAAATTGCAGAGGTTATGAAGAAGTGTCAACACTATATAGACCCTTTATTTATTTTACCAATAAAAGTCTTTAAACGTATATGATTATCATTATTTTTCAGTATACCACAGAAACGATGAAAAATCATCTACAAATACTGAAGCAGCAAACTTTGCGAACACAAAATGCAGATATGTATATGTATTTCTGAGGAAATATATCATTGCATTTTATTTGCTTTGTGTTATTTTGTGAAACCTTGCTATGTGTATTGAATAACTGTTTTATAAAAGCAATAAGCCCTTTAAAGCCATTGTTTACAGTGAATTTATAGCAGCTAAAATAAGGGGGTTTTAGGCACTCCACTCCGCGTCATATCTAACAACATATATATACCTGTATAGACATATACAGTCTTGTTCAAAATAATAGCAGTACAATGTGACTAACCAGAATAATCAAGGTTTTTAGTATATTTTTTATTGCTACGTGGCAAACAAGTTACCAGTAGGTTCAGTAGATTGTCAGAAAACAAACAAGACCCAGCATTCATGATATGCACGCTCTTAAGGCTGTGCAATTGGGCAATTAGTTGAAAGGGGTGTGTTCAAAAAAATAGCAGTGTCTACCTTTGACTGTACAAACTCAAAACTATTTTGTACAAACATTTTTTTTTCTGGGATTTAGCAATCCTGTGAATCACTAAACTAATATTTAGTTGTATGACCACAGTTTTTTAAAACTGCTTGACATCTGTGTGGCATGGAGTCAACCAACTTGTGGCACCTCTCAGCTGTTATTCCACTCCATGATTCTTTAACAACATTCCACAATTCATTCACATTTCTTGGTTTTGCTTCAGAAACAGCATTTTTGATATCACCCCACAAGTTCTCAATTGGATTAAGGTCTGGAGATTGGGCTGGCCACTCCATAACATTAATTTTGTTGGTTTGGAACCTAGTGTGTTTTGGGTAATTGTCTTGTTGAAACAACCATTTCAAGGGCATGTCCTCTTCAGCATAGGGCAACATGACCTCTTCAAGTATTTTAACATATGCAAACTGATCCATGATCCCTGGTATGCGATAAATAGGCCCAACACCATAGTAGGAGAAACATGCCCATATCATGATGCTTGCACCTCCATGCTTCACTGTCTTCACTGTGTACTGTGGCTTGAATTCAGAGTTTGGGGGTCGTCTCACAAACTGCCTGTGACCCTTGGACCCAAAAAGAACAATTTTACTCTCATCAGTCCACAAAATGTTCCTCCATTTCTCTTTAGGCCAGTTGATGTGTTCTTTGGCAAATTGTAACCTCTTCTGTACATGCCTTTTTTTTAACAGAGGGACTTTGCGGGGGATTCTTGAAAATAGATTAGCTTCACACAGACGTCTTCTAACTGTCACAGTACTTACAGGTAACTCCAGACTGTCTTTGATCATCCTGGAGGTGATCATTGGCTGAGTCTTTGCCATTCTGGTTATTCTTCTATCCATTTTGATGGTTGTCTTCCGTTTTCTTCCACGTCTCTCTGGTTTTGCTCTCCATTTAAAGGCATTGGAGATCATTTTAGCTGAACAGCCTATCATTTTTTGCACCTCTTTATAGGTTTTCCCCTCTCTAATCAACTTTTTAATCAAAGTACGCTGTTCTTCTGAACAATGTCTTGAACGACCCATTTTCCTCAGCTTTCAAATGCATGTTCAACAAGTGTTGGCTTTATCCTTAAATAGGGGCCACCTGATTCACACCTGTTTCTTCACACAATTGATGACCTCAGTGATTGAATGCCACACTGCTATTTTTTTGAACACACCCCTTTCAACTAATTCAACTAATTGCCCAATTGCACAGCCTTAAGAGCGTGCATATCATGAATGCTGGGTCTCATTTGTTTTCTGAGAATCTACTGAACCTACTGGTAACTTGTTTGCCACGTAGCAATAAAAAAAATACGAAAAACCTTGATTATTCTGGTTAGTCACATTGTACTGCTATTATTTTGAACAAGACTGTATATGCCTAACAACACCCCTTAGCTTGTATATACTTACTGTAATCCATGGCTTATTGCTTTATTTTAAAACAGCTGAAGGAACCTTTCTCACCTCACCTGTAAATTGGAGGTGGGGTTAGCGCCACTTTTTACCTAGCATAATGATACAGGGAAGGAGTGCTAAATTTGTTCAGTGTAAAGCAACATGATGCGGTGCTACAATTTTATGGCTTGATGCTTAGCAACAGCCTTTTCGCATGTTTTTACAGTCACGGAAACACTGCTCATTTTAAGAAGGGGTTGGGGGGGGGGGGTAGGGTGTTGAATTGCTCACCTTTGGAATCCACTGTAAAAAAAAAAAAAAAAAAATCAATTTCAGGATAGATGTTGCCTGTACATTCCTCACTCCGCAGTAATACAAAGACCACCTGCTGTGTTCATCCAATCACTGACTCCGCAAATATGCAAATAATAATGTTAAAGGGATAGTTCACTCAAAAATGAAATGTCATTAATTGTCACACAGAGATTGTGTAGCTAATAATTAAAAGTGTCTTCTAATCAAGAGAATCTAGTCCACCACAGAAGCATTATATACTGAGCTCATGAATGAAAGAGAAGCATTACCAGTTCATCTCCTCGGTCTGAGACTCAGTATATACTCATACTATCAAAAATTATGCTGTGCATCACAAAGCTACTTGAGCACGTTTTGTCTTTATTGTTGGCACATTCTTCCCACCAGTAGCTAGTTCACGCAATTAAATGCGTCTCACCCAGTGCCTCACAGGCATCTACCACCACGTTCTTTGCCATCTATCTTTTTTAAACAGCAGTGTTAAGAGGAAAATGGACACATACTCATATGTACTTGACTTCAGGAGCACAACATTTATGGTTATCAGTACTGTACAAATACATGCTCAAGAATAATAATAATAATAATGGTCAACATCAATTTAATTACAGAGTATGTAACTCCACTTGAAGTCTTAATCTAATAAATTAGAAATAAATTATAATTACAAATCACTATCAATGGGACAGTTTAAAAGACAGTTCTTCAACACACAGATGTAACCACTGATTAGAAGAAAAATATCAAATTAATCAAAGCACTAGTAATAATACAGAATCGCATGTAAGCATATTTACATTTAGACAATGTACAAAAATTTACAAGAGAGCCAATCTGTAACTTTAAAAGAAACAGTAAACAGAGGAATTTAAGCCTTTGAGCCCTTTCACTACTTCAGAGTGAGGAAAAGATTATACTTTGACTCTTCATTGCTCCGACAGCCCTGATAAACACAGACGGGAAACTGGGTGTGAAATCACCCCACATCCGAACATGAAGGTAAATCAGAAATTAAGACTCAACCCACAGTATGACAAATACTTTCACACATCCACACACACTCGAAACACAAAATACACATACAGACAGTCTCTCTCTCTCTCTCTCTCTCTCTCTATCTCTCTCTCCTTTTCATGCTTTCTACAGACACAGAACTACACTAAATCTTTTTTCTATGAGAAGTCCACCATTGTAAATCTCTTCCACCCTTCTGCGGCATCTTTCTTTAATCCTTTACAAAACTCTTCTCTTGTAGGCAAGGTCAAGGACACTTAAATCACTCACAGAATACCCCTTAAGTGTTCACAGTTACATCGTTAGGGCTCTTCTCGATGCCACAGCCCCTGAGATTTAACTGGGAGCCACCCAAACAGTCTCTAGATACTAAGCCATAAACAGAAAAACAACCAAAAACAGATTAAAGTGTACATCTACAGCACAAAAGCAATGGTGGCACTTCCCCCACATGCATTGGCTAACGATAAATGCACATTTCAGTATATGCTTGTGCAATAGGCTCAGACTGAACAGAGGTTGTGTTCACCATACATGGTTTGGGAGATTTTGTGTAGGCCCTGGCACAGAGCAGATAAAGCCATTTGAAACATTATGTAATGTCACACACCTCCTGGCCCGTGCTGTAAACACAATGTCATCTGAAACGTCTTTAAAAGGTCAGGAGGATTGAAGTTTGAATCTGTAAACTGGATGTACAAATAGTCTGTCTAGCAGAAACCATGCATGCTTTATGACAGTTTAGTCGCATAAAAGCCAAGGCCGTATTTGGTCCCGAGTTCAGATTGAACATAATGGATCTTCTTTAAAACTTCTGCTGTGGTAATGAGACCGTTCTTCTCGGACGGAGTGAAACAGCAGCCTAATTACGGGAAGATGAGCCTCGGAGGAGCAGACACACATACCACAACCATCTTCAGCAATATATAATGGAGTTAAATGCAAGAGAACAGAGCCGTACTGTGGTTAAGCATTGTTTCATAGGCATATGATCCATTTGCTGCAACTTCTCTGGCATTAAATAAAAAAATCATGGGAATACAGCAAATGGATTTAGGTATGAAAGTCCCGTCAGCCATTGTGACGGCTGAGGTAATTGCATGCTGTAAGATCTGATCCGGCTACAAAGTTTTCGGTTCCCGGAATGGTTTGCGCAGTGCAATTCCTGTTCATTAAAGGGTACAGGGTCATCCTCTCACTGCAGGGCCTGTATGGGCTGTTAGGGGCACTTGGGAGCCGTAGTCATAGTCCAAATCTACAACATGTGAGCCGCCGATCAGCCTGTCATGAGAGTAGCCCCTCCTCTCTGTACGTCTGTCACGGAAGTTCTGGATGTAACTCTAAAAGAGAAAGTAAACATGCAATCAATCTCTGAGCGATTGAAAAGATAAGCATAGGGATTCGTTTGTCAGGTTTTAGTGAGACCGATGTCTGATACTTACTGGAGAAAGTACGTCTCCATCGAAGCGGCGAATGGTGTTGGGCTTGCGGCGGTGGGTGGGCTCCGGAGGCTGGAGTTTGGGAGGAGGGTTTGGGGGATGAGGGTTGGTCTGAAGGGGGTGGTGGTACTTCTGTTGCTGTGGCGGCTGTTTCTGTGGCTTTTTCTTCTTTTTCTTTTGGCATTCCCTTATTTCTTCCTTTTGACGAATTCGCATTAACTGTACTCGTCTCTGCTGGTGATTGATGAAGACTTTAAGAAAAACAGAATTAAGAAAGATAGATATTAATGGAAGATATTTTCATACATCAGGTCATCATAACTGCAAAACAGAGGCATTTTTCTACTCTTTAAAGACACGATGCAGTGTGTATTGGCAGGGTCTCTCAAACAGTGGTCCAAAGCCAAGCTGATAAACAAACCGTTGAGTGTTTTGAAACATTCTGCCCCGCGCAGAGCTAAATCGACATTCTGTTCTCTGTCATTATTAAAAACAGACGGATTAATTCTGCCCATTCAGTCGCTCTGTTGTGCCTCAACAGCTTCGTGGACCATCTGTCAGGGAATTCATGTAATGATCTTTCTCTCCCGCTTTCCGCCTCGGAAACACTCCTCCCACCCTCACCTCTATTCTTCTGTCCCATCCTCATCACGGCCCCTTCCCCCATTCCCGCCAAACAAGGGCCCAGCTTGTAGTCATGGCAACCACCCCCAGCGCAGTTCACGCCGCCTGTTCTCCCAGTGCGCACATTAATTCTGAACACTAGTGTTTTGTTTAGCCTTGCACTTGACAACGAAAAGTAGAGTATGTAAGTGTACTTTTAAAAGAGAACTGCTCAAGGTGCTTCCTTTGTTTTTAACTTCCCACGATTCTTTTCTTATTGTGAGAGAAGTATTCTTGTTCTTAGTTATCAGACATAGACCTTGGTCAAAGTAGCACCATATTTAATTTCTGACAGTAGTGAAAACTACTAGGCTGTAAGGGATACAAGAAAATATGATCATATTACCCCAATTTTACAGTCTCTGCACTGGCTACATATTAAGTTCCGTATTAGTTACAAATTATTATTACTTACCTATAAGGCCCTCAATGTTTTAGCTCTTGCATACCTAACTTGCCTTATACCATGCTACAATCCATCATTCTCTCTACGGTCACAAAACACTGGACTTTAGCCAAGTACACTAAAGGAGGTAGAGTTTTTTCGCATTCAGCTCCCAAGCTCTGGAATAGCCTTCCTGATAATGTTCAGGGTTCAGACACACTCTCTCCGTTTAAATCTAGATTAAAAACACATCTCTTTCGCCAAGCATTTGAATAATGCATCTCATAATTTGTGACTGCAGTGCTATCTGATCAAACGTGCATTATTATTCTTTAGCTTGGGTTAAACTAATTAATTTTACTTTGTTGGAACAGCAGCTATGCTCATGATGTCTCTATTTGTTTCTCTGTTTTGCCACACAAGCTCCAGTCTGGATCCAGAACACCTGAGAAGAGATGATGCCAACCCCTCAGAGGACCTCAGATGATGCTAACCCTAAAACAACATACACAACTAACAAATATTGCTACTTACTATGCAATCACATTATAATTGCTGTTAATAGTGTTCATCGTCTGGTTGACTATGTCTTGTATTCATTTTTCAGAAAATTCCTGTCATATGCACATAAACTGACGGTCACCACTTATAAGCTACTACTAAATATTGTAGAAACTTGCTTTGCTATGATTTGTATCATAAAAAGCGCTATACAAATAAACTTGAATTGAAAAAGTACAGTGAGTTAAGTGGATTGTACTGTTGTTTAGCAACATGTTTACTGTTCAACTGACTAAACGTCTTTCTGAGAAAAAAAAAAGAGAAAACTTTACACACTTAATTTAGGTCTATAGAGGTCTACAGAGAGTGTGACTTCTACCCTTGGAAATTTCATGGCCGTGGCTACTTTCTACAAGACAGCGATGAAGCAATTTAAAAATCCCCATTCATGGATTTCAGGTCCAGGCCTTCTCAATGATCACTCTGGGACTATGGGAGCTTGTAGGCAGGGCTCAGCTGAGTCAGTCTGATCTCCACAAGATCTACCACAGGAATTAACTAGGACACCCATAAATATAAATAAATAAGCGCCAAAAACCGTATCACCTCAAAACACCCAGAATACCCAGGGGGAAGTTTCAGAAAGACAACTTGTTGTCATGAATTCCACAGAGGAATTCCTCTTTAGGGTTGTGCCGAACCCGATAGACGATAGTATCGTGTATCAATGATAGAGATATCGACGTAAGCAGATGTCTATGTCGATAGTCAAAACGATATTAGGCTCCTTCTCCCATTAATGTATTAAATAATAATAATAATAATAATAATAATTATTAAGTTGGCTTGAGAGAGCCAACTTACTGATATTCTATTTAAACTTATTATTATTAAGTTGGCTTGAGAGAGCCAACTTACTGATATTCTATTTAAACTTATTATTATTATTATTCTTCTGAGACAAAATTATCAACTCTAACTCCTCCTAGAGCTTTAACTCTACAGACTCCAAACTCAGCCCAGCTCTTCAGACTGATGTCGCCGGGTGTGCTATATCTTTTCTAACTGATCGGACTTATACTTTTCATAAAACTGAAGATTAAAAATCATAAAAATCCCATAGACTTGCATTGAAAAGCCTCTGCTCATCTGAACATTCCGTGAACTCCAACTGTCAAAAATTCAAATCTAAACACACTGAAGCCCATTAGACTCAATCAGACTAACCTATGTACTATTACTAACCCATTCAAACTCATTCAAACTCATCTATCTATCTATATTCAAACTCTATCTATCTATCTATCTATCTATCTATCTATCTATCTATCTATCTATCAAACTCATCTATCTATATTAAAACTAATCTATCTATCTATCTATAATCAAACTCATCTATCTATAATCAAACTCATCTATCTATCTATCTATCTATCTATCTATCTATCTATCTATCTATCTATCTATCTATCTATATTCAAAACTCATCTATCTATCTATATTAAAACTAATCTATCTATCTATCTATCTATCTATCTATCTATCTATCTATCTATCTATCTATCTATCAAACTTATCTATCTATATTAAAACTAATCTATCTATCTATCTATCTATCTATCTATCTATCATCAAACTCATCTATCTATCTATCTATCTATCTATCTATCTATCTATCTATCTATCTATCTATCTATCTATCTATCTATCTATATTCAAACTCATCTATCTATCTATCTATATTCAAACTCATCTATCTATCTATCTATATTCAAACTCATCTATCTATCTATCTATCTATCTATCTATCTATCTATCTATCTATCCTAACAACATGCTAGTCATGCTAAAAATCATGCTAGCAACATGCTAGTCGCATGCTAATCATGCTAAAATCATGCTAGCAACATGCTAATCATGCTAAAATCATGCTAGCAACATGTTAATCATGCTAAAATCATGCTAGTCGCATGCTAATCATGCTAAAATCATGCTAAAATCATGCTAACAACATGCTAATCATGCTAAAATCATGCTAACAACATGCTAGTCGCCTGCTAATCATGCTAAAATCATGCTAGCAACATGCTAATCATGCTAAAATCATGCTAGCAACATGCTAGTCGCATGCTAATCATGCTAAAATCATGCTAGCAACATGCTAATCATGCTAAAATCATGCTAGCAACATGCTAATCATGCTAAAATCATGCTAGCAATATGCTAGTCGCATGCTAATCATGCTAAAATCATGCTAGCAACGTGCTAATCATGCTAAAATCATGCTAGCAACATGCTAGTCGCATGCTAATCATGCTAAAATCATGCTAGCAACATGCTAATCATGCTAAAATCATGCTAGCAACATGCTAATCATGCTAAAATCATGCTAGCAACATGCTAGTCGCATGCTAATCATGCTAAAATCATGCTAGCAACATGCTAATCATGCTAAAATCATGCTAGCAACATGCTAGTCGCATGCTAATCATGATAAAATCATGCTAGCAACATGCTAATCATGCTAAAATCATGCTAGCAACATGCTAATCATGCTAAAATCATGCTAGCAACATGCTAGTCGCATGCTAATCATGCTAAAATCATGCTAGCAACATGCTAATCATGCTAAAATAATGCTAGCAACATGTCAGTCGCATGCTAATCATGCTAAAATCATGCTAGCAACATGCTAGTCGCATGCTAATCATGCTAAAATCATGCTAGCAACATGTTAATCGTGCTAAAATCATGCTAGCAACATGCTAGCAACATGCTAATCATGCTAAAATCATGCTAGCAACATGCTAATCATGCTAAAATCATTCTAGCAACATGCTAGTCGCATGCTAATCATGCTAAAATCATGCTAGCAACATGTTAGTCGCATGCTAATCATGCTAAAATCATGCTAGCAACATGCTAGTCGCTAGTCGCATGCTAATCATGCTAAAATCATGCTAGCAACATGCTAGTCACTAGTCGCATGCTAATCATGCTAAAATCATGCTAGCAACATGGTAATGTTAGATGTTTATCTCTCTATCCATCTATATTAAAACTAATCTATCTATCTATCTATCTATCTATCTATCTATCTATCTATCTATCTATCTATGTTCAAACACTATCTTCAAACTCTATCTATCTACCTATCTATCTTCAAACTTTATCTATCTATCTATCTATATTCAAACTCTATCTATCTATCTATCTATCTTCAAACTCTATCTATCTATCTATCTCAGACTGAAAACCGTCAAACTTAAAACTTTTTAAACTTCTTAAACTTTTCAAACTTTTCAAACTTTTCAGACTTTCTGGTCAGGCTTTCTCAAGCCAACTTAAAGTTTGTCTTGACGAACTTTTTTATCTAGTTATTAAGTTGGCTTGAGAAAGCCAACTTACTGATATTCTATTTAAACTTATTATTATTATTCTTCTGAGACAAAATTATCAACTCTAACTCCTCCTAGAGCTTTAACTCTACAGACTCCAAACTCGGACCAGCTCTTCAGACTGATCTCGCCGGGTGTGCTATATCTTTTCTAACTGATCGGACTTACGGTTTTCATAAAAATAACGATTAAATATCATAAAAATCCCATAGACTTACATTGAAAAGCCTCTGCTCAACTGAACATTCCGTCAAACTCCAACTGTCAAAAATTCAAATCTAAACACACTGAAGCCCATTAGACTCAATCAGACTAACCTATGTACTATTACTAACCCATTCAAACTCATTCAAACTTATCTATCTATCTATCTATCTATCTATCTATCTATATTCAAACTCATCTATCTATCTATCTATCTATAATCATCAAACTCTATCTTTCTTCTGACTATCTATCTATCTATCTATCTATCTATCTATATTCAAACTCATCTATCTATCTATCTATCTATCTATCTATCTACTAACTGTTTCTATCTATCTATCTATCTATCATCAAACTCATCTATCTATCTATAATCAAACTCATCTATCTATCTATCTATCTATCTATCTATCTATCTATCTATCTATCTATCTATCTATCTATCTATCTATAATAAAACTCATCTATCTATCTATCTATAATCAAACTCATCTATCTATCTATATATCTTTCTATCTATCTATCTATCTTCAAACTCATCTATCTATCTATCTATAATCAAACTCATCTATATATCTATCTATCTATCTATAATCAAACTCATCTATCTATCTATCTATAATCAAACTCATCTATCTATCTATCTATAATCAAACTCATCTATCTATCTATCTATCTATCTATCTATCTATCTATCTATAATCAAACTCATCTATCTATCTATCTATCTATAATCAAACTCATCTATCTATCTATCTATCTATAATCAAACTCATCTATCTATCTATATATCTTTCTATCTATCTATCTTCTGACTCCTATCTATCTATCTATCTATCTATCTATCTATCTATCTATCTATCTTCTGACTGTTTCTATCTATCTTCTGACTGTTTCTATCTATCTATCTATCTATCTATCTATCTATCCTAACAACATGTTAATCATGCTAAAATCATGCTAGCAACATGCTAATCATGCTAAAATCATGCTAGCAACATGCTAGTCGCATGCTAATCATGCTAAAATCATGCTAGCAACATGGTAATAATGCTAAAATCATGCTAGCAACATGCTAGTCGCATGCTAATCATGCTAAAATCATGCTAGCAACATGGTAATCATGCTAAAATCATGCTAGCAACATGCTAGTCGCATGCTAGTCATGCTAGAGACATGCTAGCAACATGCTAATCATGCTAAAATCATGCTAGCAACATGCTAGTCGCATGCTAATCATGCTAAAATCATGCTAGCAACATGCTAGTCGCATGCTAATCATGCTAAAATCATGCTAGCAACATGCTAATCATGCTAAAATCATGCTAGCAACATGCTAGTCGCATGCTAATCATGCTAAAATCATGCTAGCAACATGCTAATCATGCTAAAATCATGATAGCAACATGCTAGTCGCATGCTAGTCATGCTAGAGACATGCTAGTCGCCTGCTAATCATGCTAAAATCATGCTAGCAACATGCTAGTCGCCTGCTAATCATGCTAAAATCATGCTAGCAACATGCTAATCATGCTAAAATCATGCTAGCAACATGCTAATCATGCTAAAATCATGCTAGCAACATGCTAGTCGCCTGCTAATCATGCTAAAATCATGCTAGCAACATGCTAATCATGCTAAAATCATGCTAGCAACATGCTAATCATGCTAAAATCATGCTAGCAACATGCTAATCATGCTAAAATCATGCTAGCAACTTGCTAGTCGCATGCTAATCATGCTAGAGACATGCTAGCAACATGATAATCATGCTAAAAATCATGCTAACAACATGCTAATCATGCTAAAATCATGCTAGCAACATGCTAGTCGCATGCTAATCATGCTAAAATCATGCTAGTCGCATGCTAATCATGCTAAAATCATGCTAGCAACATGTTAATCATGCTAAAATCATGCTAGCAACATGCTAGTCGCATGCTAGTCATGCTAGAGACATGCTAGCAACATGCTAATCATGCTAAAATCATGCTAGCAAAATGCTAGTCGCATGCTAATCATGCTAGAATCATGCTAGCAACATGCTAATCATGTTAAAATCATGCTAGCAACATGCTAGTCGCATGCTAATCATGCTAAAATCATGCTAGCAACATGCTAGTCGCATGCTAATCATGCTAAAATCATGCTAACAACATGCTAATCATGCTAAAATCATGCTAGCAACATGCTAGTCGCATGCTAATCATGCTAAAATCATGCTAGCAACATGCTAATCATGCTAAAATCATGCTAGCAACATGTTAGTCGCATGCTAATCATGCTAAAATCATGCTAGCAACATGCTAGTCGCATGCTAATCATGCTAAAATCATGCTAGCAACATGCTAATCATGCTAAAATCATGCTAGCAACATGCTAGCAACATGCTAATCATGCTAAAATCATGCTAGCAACATGCTAATCATGCTAAAATCATGCTAGCAACATGCTAGTCGCATGCTAATCATGCTAAAATCATGCTAGCAACATGTTAGTCGCATGCTAATCATGCTAAAATCATGCTAGCAACATGCTAGTCGCATGCTAATCATGCTAAAATCATGCTAGCAACATGCTAGTCGCTAGTCGCATGCTAATCATGCTAAAATCATGCTAGCAACATGGTAATGTTAGATGTTTATCTCTCTATCCATCTATATTAAAACTAATCTATCTATCTATCTATCTATCTATCTTCAAACACTATCTTCAAACTCTATCTATCTACCTATCTATCTTCAAACTTTATCTATCTATCTATATTCAAACTCTATCTATCTATCTATCTATCTATCTTCAAACTCTATCTATCTATCTATCTCAGACTGAAAACCGTCAAACTTAAAACTTTTTAAACTTCTTAAACTTTTCAAACTTTTCAAACTTTTCAGACTTTCTGGTCAGGCTTTCTCAAGCCAACTTAAAGTTTGTCTTGACGAACTTTTTTATCTAGTTATTATTATTCTTCTTAGACTAAATTATCAACTCTAACTCCTCCTAGAGCTTTAACTCTACAGACTCCAAACTCGGACCAGCTCTTCAAACTAATCTCGCCGGGTGTGCTATATCTTTTCTAACTGATCGGACTTATACTTTTCATAAAACTGAAGATTAAAAATCATAAAAATCCCATAGACTTGCATTGAAAAGCCTCTGCTCATCTGAACATTCCGTGAACTCCAACTGTCAAAAATTCAAATCTAAACACACTGAAGCCCATTAGACTCAATCAGACTAACCTATGTACTATTACTAACCCATTCAAACTCATTCAAACTCATCTATCTATCTATATTCAAACTCTATCTATCTATCTATCTATCTATCTATCTATCTATCTATCTATCTATCTATCAAACTCATCTATCTATATTAAAACTAATCTATCTATCTATCTTCTATCTATCTATCTATCTATCTATCTATCTATCTATCTATCTATCTATCTATCTATCAAACTCATCTATCTATATTAAAACTAATCTATCTATCTATCTATAATCAAACTCATCTATCTATCTATCTATCTATATTCAAACTCATCTATCTATCTATATTAAAACTAATCTATCTATCTATCTATCTATCTATCTATCTATCTATCTATCTATCTATCTATCTATCTATCTATCAAACTTATCTATCTATATTAAAACTAATCTATCTATCTATCTATCATCAAACTCATCTATCTATATTAAAACTAATCTATCTATTTATCTATCTATCTATCATCATCTAACTCTATCTTTCTTCTGACTCTATCTATCTATCTATCTATCTATCTATCTATCTATCTATCTATCTATCTATCTATCTATCTATCAAACTCATCTATCTATCTATCTATCTATCTATCTATCTATCTATCTATCTATCTATCTATCTATCTATCTATCTATCTATCTATCTATATTCAAACTCATCTATCTATCTATCTATATTCAAACTCATCTATCTATCTATCTATATTCAAACTCATCTATCTATCTATCTATCTATCTATCTATCTATCATGCTAGCAACATGCTAGTCGCATGCTAATCATGCTAAAATCATGCTAGCAACATGCTAATCATGCTAAAATCATGCTAGCAACATGCTAATCATGCTAAAATCATGCTAGCAACATGCTAGCAACATGCTAATCATGCTAAAATCATGCTAGCAACATGCTAATCATGCTAAAATCATGCTAGCAACATGCTAGTCGCCTGCTAATCATGCTAAAATCATGCTAGCAACATGCTAATCATGCTAAAATCATGCTAGCAACATGCTAATCATGCTAAAATCATGCTAGCAACATGCTAGTCGCCTGCTAATCATGCTAAAATCATGCTAGCAACATGCTAATCATGCTAAAATCATGCTAGCAACATGCTAATCATGCTAAAATCATGCTAGGAACATGCTAGTCGCATGCTAATCATGCTAAAATCATGCTAGCAACATGCTAATCATGCTAAAATCATGCTAGCAACATGCTAGTCGCATGCTAATCATGATAGAGACATGCTAGCAACATGCTAATCATGCTAAAAATCATGCTAACAACATGCTAGTCGCATGCTAATCATGCTAAAATCATGCTAGCAACATGCTAGTCGCCTGCTAATCATGCTAAAATCATGCTAGCAACATGCTAATCATGCTAAAATCATGCTAGCAACATGCTAATCATGCTAAAATCATGCTAGCAACATGCTAGTCGCATGCTAATCATGCTAAAATCATGCTAGCAACATGCTAATCATGCTAAAATCATGCTAGCAACATGCTAATCATGCTAAAATCATGCTAGCAAAATGCTAGCAACATGCTAATCATGCTAAAATCATGCTAGCAACATGCTAATCATGCTAAAATAATGCTAGCAACATGCTAGTCGCCTGCTAATCATGCTAAAATCATGCTAGCAAAATGCTAGCAACATGCTAATCATGCTAAAATCATGCTAGCAACATGCTAATCATGCTAAAATCATGCTAGCAACATGCTAATCATGCTAAAATCATGCTAGCAACATGCTAGCAACATGCTAATCATGCTAAAATCATGCTAGCAACATGCTAATCATGCTAAAATCATGCTAGGAACATGCTAGTCGCATGCTAATGATGCTAAAATCATGCTAGCAACATGCTAATCATGCTAAAATCATGCTAGCAACATGCTAATCATGCTAAAATCATGCTAGCAACATGCTAGTCGCATGCTAATCATGCTAAAATCATGCTAGCAACATGCTAATAATGCTAAAATAATGCTAGCAACATGCTAGTCGGATGCTAATCATGTTAAAATCATGTTAGCAACATGCTAGTCGCATGCTAGAAACATGCTAATCATGTTAACATCATGCTAGCGACATGCTAGTAACTTGCTAATCATGCTAGCGACATGCTAGTAACTTGCTAATCATGCTAACAACATGGCTAGTCACTTGCTAATTATGCTAGCGACATGCTAGATACCTTGCTAATCATGCTAAGTACATGCTTGTCACATGATAGTCACTTGCTTGTAATGCTAACAATATGTTATTTCACTGTCATTTTTATACTTCTTAAACTTAAATCTTTTTAAACTTTTTAAACTTTTCACATTTTCAAACTATCTATCTATCTATATATCTAACTATCTATCTATCTTCTGACTGTCTATCTATCTATCTATCTATCTATCTATCTATCTATCTATCTATCTGTCTATCTATCTATCTATCTCAGACTGAAAACCATCAAACTTAAAACTTTTTAAACTTAAACTTTTCAATCTTTTCAAACTTTTCAAACTTTTCAAACTTTTTCAGACTTTCTGGTCAGGCTTTCTCAAGCCAACTTAAAGTTTGTCTTGACGAACTTTTTTATCTAGTTATTATTATTAAGTTGGCTTGAGAGAGCCAACTTACTGATATTCTATTTAAACTTATTATTATTAAGTTGGCTTGAGAGAGCCAACTTACTGATATTCTATTTAAACTTATTATTATTATTATTATTCTTCTGAGACTAAAATTTTCAACTGCTACTCCTCCTAGAGCTTTAACTCTACAGACTCCAAACTCAGCCCAGATCTTCAAACTGATCTGAAGTTAGTTGCTATATCTTTTTAGACTGATCGGACTTATACTTTTCATAAAACTGAAGATTAAAAATCATAAAAACTCCCATAGACTTGCATTGAAAAGCCTCTGCTCAACTGAACATTCCGTCAAACTCCAACTGTCAAAAATTCAAATCTAAACACACTGAAGCCCATTAAACTCATAGTCTATGTACTATGTACATATTCTATGTACTATTACTAACCCATTCAAACTCATTCAAACTCATTCAAACTCATCTATCATATCTATCTATCTATCTATCTATCTATCTATCTATCTATCTATCTATCTATCTATCTATAATCTGTCTGTTTCTAATCTATCTATCTATCTATAATCTGTCTGTTTCTAAACTATCTATCTATCGATAATCTGTCTGTTTCTAATCTATCTATCTATCTATCTATAATCTGTCTGTTTCTAATCTATCTATCTATCTATCTATAATCTGTCTGTTTCTAATCTATCTATCTATCTATAATCTGTCTGTTTCTAAACTATCTATCTATCTATCTATCTATAATCTGTCTGTTTCTAATCTATCTATCTATCTATCTATCTATCTATCTATCTATCTATCTATCTATCTATCTATCTATCTATCTATCTATCTATCTATCTATAATCTGACTGTTTCTAATCTATCTATCTATCTATCTATCTATAATCTGTCTGTTTCTAATCTATTTATCTATCTATCTATAATCTGTCTGTTTCTAATCTATCTATCTATCTATCTATCTATCTATCTATCTATCTATCTATCTATAATCTGTCTGTTTCTAATCTATCTATCTATCTATCTATAATCTGACTGTTTCTAATCTATCTATCTATCTATCTATCTATAATCTGTCTGTTTCTAATCTATCTATCTATCTATAATCTGTCTGTTTCTAATCTATCTATCTATCTATCTATCTATCTATCTATCTATCTATCTATCTATCTATCTATAATCTGTCTGTTTCTAATCTATCTATCTATCTATAATCTGTATGTTTCTAAACTATCTATCTATCTATCTATCTATCTATCTATCTATAATCTGTCTGTTCTAATCTATCTATCTATCTATAATCTGTCTGTTTCTAAACTATATATCTATCGATCTATCTATCTATCTATAATCTGTCTGTTTCTAATCTATCTATCTATCTATAATCTGACTGTTTCTAATCTATCTATCTATCTATCTATCTATAATCTGTCTGTTTCTAATCTATCTATCTATCTATAATCTGACTGTTTCTAATCTATCTATCTATCTATCTATCTATCTATCTATCTATAATCTGTCTGTTTCTAATCTATCTATCTATCTATCTATCTATCTATCTATAATCTGTCTGTTTCTAATCTATCTATCTATCTATCTATCTTCATAGCAACACTCTAGCAACTATCCAAACCAACCTAGAAACCACCCCGGGTACCCTAGCAACCACATAGTAACACCTTAGCAACCACTCAGGGTACCCTAGCAACCGCATAGCAACACCCTAGCAACCATCCCAGATACCCTAGCAACCGCATAGGAACACCTTAGCAACCACTCAGGGTACCCTAGCAACCGCATAGCAACACCCTAGCAACCATCCCAGATACCCTAGCAACCGCATAGCAACACCTTAGCAACCACTCAGGGTACCCTAGCAACCGCATAGCAACACCCTAGCAACCATCCCAGATACCCTAGCAACCGCATAGGAACACCTTAGCAAACACTCAGGGTACCCTAGCAACCGCATAGCAACACCCTAGCAACCATCCCAGATACCCTAGCAACCGCATAGGAACACCTTAGCAACCACTCAGGGTACCCTAGCAACCGCATAGCAACACCCTAGCAACCATCCCAGATACCCTAGCAACCGCATAGCAACACCTTAGCAACCACTCAGGGTACCCTAGCAACCGCATAGCAACACCCTAGCAACCATCCCAGGTAACCTAGCAACCGCATAGCAACACCTTAGCAACCACTCAGGGTACCCTAGCAACCGCATAGCAACACCCTAGCAACCATCCCAGGTACCCTAGCAACCGCATAGCAACACCCTAGCAACCACTTTGGGTACCCTAGCAACCACATAGCAACACCTTAGCAACCACTCCGGGTACCCTAGCAACTGCATAGCAATTATCAAACTTTTTAACTTAACTTAAAATTTAATTTTAAACTCTTTAAACTGGCCAGGCTTTCTCAAGCCAACTTAAAGTTTGTCTTGACGAACTTTTTTATCTAGTTATTATTATTATTCTTCTTAGACTAAATTATCAACTCTAACTCCTCCTAGAGCTTTAACTCTACAGACTCCAAACTCGGACCAGCTCTTCAGACTAATCTCGCCGGGTGTGCTATATCTTTTCTAACTGATCGGACTTATACTTTTCATAAAACTGAAGATTAAAAATCATAAAAATCCCATAGACTTGCATTGAAAAGCCTCTGCTCATCTGAACATTCCGTGAACTCCAACTGTCAAAAATTCAAATCTAAACACACTGAAGCCCATTAGACTCAATCAGACTAACCTATGTACTATTACTAACCCATTCAAACTCATTCAAACTCATCTATCTATCTATATTCAAACTCTATCTATCTATCTATCTATCTATCTATCTATCTATCTATCTATCTATCAAACTCATCTATCTATATTAAAACTAATCTATCTATCTATCTATAATCAAACTCATCTATCTATAATCAAACTCATCTATCTATCTATCTATCTATATTCAAACTCATCTATCTATCTATATTAAAACTAATCTATCTATCTATCTATCTATCTATCTATCTATCTATCTATCTATCTATCTATCTATCTATCTATCAAACTTATCTATCTATATTAAAACTAATCTATCTATCTATCTATCTATCTATCTATCTATCTATCTATCTATCTATCATCAAACTCATCTATCTATCTATCTATCTATCTATCTATCTATCTATCTATCTATCTATCTATCTATCTATCTATCTATCTATCTATATTCAAACTCATCTATCTATCTATCTATCTATATTCAAACTCATCTATCTATCTATCTATATTCAAACTCATCTATCTATCTATCTATCTATCTATTCAAACTTATCTATCTATCTATCTATCTATCTATCTATCTATCTATCTATCTATCTATCTATCCTAACAACATGCTAGTCATGCTAAAAATCATGCTAGCAACATGCTAGTCGCATGCTAATCATGCTAAAATCATGCTAGCAACATGCTAATCATGCTAAAATCATGCTAGCAACATGATAATCATGCTAAAATCATGCTAGTCGCATGCTAATCATGCCATGCTAATCATGCTAAAATCATGCTAGCAACATGCTAATCATGCTAAAATCATGCTAGCAACGTGCTAATCATGCTAAAATCATGCTAGCAATATGCTAGCAACATGCTAATCATGCTAAAATCATGCTAGCAACATGCTAGTCGCATGCTAATCATGCTAAAATCATGCTAGCAACATGCTAATCATGCTAAAATCATGCTAGCAACATGCTAGTCGCATGCTAATCATGCTAAAATCATGCTAGCAACATGCTAATCATGCTAAAATCATGCTAGCAACATGCTAATCATGCTAAAATCATGCTAGCAACATGCTAGTCGCATGCTAATCATGCTAAAATCATGCTAAAATCATGCTAGCAACATGCTAGTCATGCTAAAAATCATGCTAGCAACATGCTAGTCGCATGCTAATCATGCTAAAATCATGCTAGCAACATGCTAATAATGCTAAAATCATGCTAGCAACATGCTAGTCGCATGCTAATCATGCTAAAATCATGCTAGCAACATGCTAATCATGCTAAAATCATGCTAGCAATATGCTAGTCGCAGGCTAATCATGCTAAAATCATGCTAGCAACGTGCTAGTCATGCTAAAAATCATGCTAGCAACATGCTAGTCGCATGCTAATCATGCTAAAATCATGCTAGCAACATGCTAATCATGCTAAAATCATGCTAGCAACATGCTAATCATGCTAAAATCATGCTAGCAACATGCTAGTCGCATGCTAATCATGCTAAAATCATGCTAGCAACATGCTAGTCATGCTAAAAATCATGCTAGCAACATGCTAGTCGCATGCTAATCATGCTAAAATCATGCTAGCAACATGCTAATCATGCTAAAATCATGCTAGCAACATGCTAATCATGCTAAAATCATGCTAGCAACATGCTAGTCGCATGCTTATCATGCTAAAATCATGCTAGCAACATGCTAGTCATGCTAAAAATCATGCTAGCAACATGCTAGTCGCATGCTAATCATGCTAAAATCATGCTAGCAACATGCTAATCATGCTAAAATCATGCTAGCAACATGCTAATCATGCTAAAATCATGCTAGCAACATGCTAGTCGCATGCTAATCATGCTAAAATCATGCTAGCAACATGCTAATCATGCTAAAATCATGCTAGCAAAATGCTAGTCGCCTGCTAATCATGCTAGCAACATGCTAATCATGCTAAAATCATGCTAGCAACATGCTAGTCGCATGCTAATCATGCTAAAATCATGCTAGCAACATGCTAATCATGCTAAAATAATGCTAGCAACATGCTAATCATGCTAAAATCATGCTAGCAACATGCTAGTCGCATGCTAATCATGCTAAAATCATGCTAGCAACATGCTAATCATGCTAAAATAATGCTAGCAACATGCTAGTCGCATGCTAATCATGTTAAAATCATGTTAGCAACATGCTAGTCGCATGCTAGAAACATGCTAATCATGTTAACATCATGCTAGCGACATGCTAGTAACTTGCTAATCATGCTAGCGACATGCTAGTAACTTGCTAATCATGCTAACGACATGGCTAGTCACTTGCAAATTATGCTAGCGACATGCTAGATACCTTGCTAATCATGCTAAGTACATGCTTGTCACATGATAGTCACTTGCTTGTAATGCTAACAATATGTTAATCACTGTCATTTTTTATACTTCTTAAACTTAAATCTTTTTAAACTTTTTAAACTTTTCACATTTTCAAACTATCTATCTACCTATATATCTATCTAACTATCTATCTATCTTCTGACTGTCTATCTATCTATCTATCTATCTATCTATCTATCTCTCTGTCTATCTATCTATCTATCTATCTATCTATCTATCTATCTATCTATCTATCTATCTCAGACTGAAAACCATCAAACTTAAACTTTTTAAACTTAAACTTTTCAATCTTTTCAAACTTTTCAAACTTTTCAAACTTTTTCAGACTTTCTGGTCAGGCTTTCTCAAGCCAACTTAAAGTTTGTCTTGACGAACTTTTTTATCTAGTTAAGTTGGCTTGAGAGAGCCAACTTACTGATATTCTATTTAAACTTATTATTATTATTATTATTATTCTTCTTAGACTAAATTATCAACTCTAACTCCTCCTAGAGCTTTAACTCTACAGACTCCAAACTCGGACCAGCTCTTCAGACTAATCTCGCCGGGTGTGCTATATCTTTTCTAACTGATCGGACTTATACTTTTCATAAAACTGAAGATTAAAAATCATAAAAATCCCATAGACTTGCATTGAAAAGCCTCTGCTCATCTGAACATTCCGTGAACTCCAACTGTCAAAAATTCAAATCTAAACACACTGAAGCCCATTAGACTCAATCAGACTAACCTATGTACTATTACTAACCCATTCAAACTCATTCAAACTCATCTATCTATCTATATTCAAACTCTATCTATCTATCTATCTATCTATCTATCTATCTATCTATCTATCTATCTATCTATCAAACTCATCTATCTATATTAAAACTAATCTATCTATCTATCTATAATCAAACTCATCTATCTATAATCAAACTCATCTATCTATCTATCTATCTATATTCAAACTCATCTATCTATCTATATTAAAACTAATCTATCTATCTATCTATCTATCTATCTATCTATCTATCTATCTATCTATCTATCAAACTTATCTATCTATATTAAAACTAATCTATCTATCTATCTATCTATCTATCTATCTATCTATCTATCTATCTATCTATCTATCATCAAACTCATCTATCTATCTATCTATCTATCTATCTATCTATCTATCTATCTATCTATCTATCTATATTCAAACTCATCTATCTATCTATCTATCTATATTCAAACTCATCTATCTATCTATCTATATTCAAACTCATCTATCTATCTATCTATCTATCTATTCAAACTTATCTATCTATCTATCTATCTATCTATCTATCTATCTATCTATCTATCCTAACAACATGCTAGTCATGCTAAAAATCATGCTAGCAACATGCTAGTCGCATGCTAATCATGCTAAAATCATGCTAGCAACATGCTAATCATGCTAAAATCATGCTAGCAACATGATAATCATGCTAAAATCATGCTAGTCGCATGCTAATCATGCCATGCTAATCATGCTAAAATCATGCTAGCAACATGCTAATCATGCTAAAATCATGCTAGCAACGTGCTAATCATGCTAAAATCATGCTAGCAATATGCTAGCAACATGCTAATCATGCTAAAATCATGCTAGCAACATGCTAGTCGCATGCTAATCATGCTAAAATCATGCTAGCAACATGCTAATCATGCTAAAATCATGCTAGCAACATGCTAGTCGCATGCTAATCATGCTAAAATCATGCTAGCAACATGCTAATCATGCTAAAATCATGCTAGCAACATGCTAATCATGCTAAAATCATGCTAGCAACATGCTAGTCGCATGCTAATCATGCTAAAATCATGCTAAAATCATGCTAGCAACATGCTAGTCATGCTAAAAATCATGCTAGCAACATGCTAGTCGCATGCTAATCATGCTAAAATCATGCTAGCAACATGCTAATAATGCTAAAATCATGCTAGCAACATGCTAGTCGCATGCTAATCATGCTAAAATCATGCTAGCAACATGCTAATCATGCTAAAATCATGCTAGCAATATGCTAGTCGCAGGCTAATCATGCTAAAATCATGCTAGCAACGTGCTAGTCATGCTAAAAATCATGCTAGCAACATGCTAGTCGCATGCTAATCATGCTAAAATCATGCTAGCAACATGCTAATCATGCTAAAATCATGCTAGCAACATGCTAATCATGCTAAAATCATGCTAGCAACATGCTAGTCGCATGCTAATCATGCTAAAATCATGCTAGCAACATGCTAGTCATGCTAAAAATCATGCTAGCAACATGCTAGTCGCATGCTAATCATGCTAAAATCATGCTAGCAACATGCTAATCATGCTAAAATCATGCTAGCAACATGCTAATCATGCTAAAATCATGCTAGCAACATGCTAGTCGCATGCTTATCATGCTAAAATCATGCTAGCAACATGCTAGTCATGCTAAAAATCATGCTAGCAACATGCTAGTCGCATGCTAATCATGCTAAAATCATGCTAGCAACATGCTAATCATGCTAAAATCATGCTAGCAACATGCTAATCATGCTAAAATCATGCTAGCAACATGCTAGTCGCATGCTAATCATGCTAAAATCATGCTAGCAACATGCTAATCATGCTAAAATCATGCTAGCAAAATGCTAGTCGCCTGCTAATCATGCTAGCAACATGCTAATCATGCTAAAATCATGCTAGCAACATGCTAGTCGCATGCTAATCATGCTAAAATCATGCTAGCAACATGCTAATCATGCTAAAATAATGCTAGCAACATGCTAATCATGCTAAAATCATGCTAGCAACATGCTAGTCGCATGCTAATCATGCTAAAATCATGCTAGCAACATGCTAATCATGCTAAAATAATGCTAGCAACATGCTAGTCGCATGCTAATCATGTTAAAATCATGTTAGCAACATGCTAGTCGCATGCTAGAAACATGCTAATCATGTTAACATCATGCTAGCGACATGCTAGTAACTTGCTAATCATGCTAGCGACATGCTAGTAACTTGCTAATCATGCTAACGACATGGCTAGTCACTTGCAAATTATGCTAGCGACATGCTAGATACCTTGCTAATCATGCTAAGTACATGCTTGTCACATGATAGTCACTTGCTTGTAATGCTAACAATATGTTAATCACTGTCATTTTTATACTTCTTAAACTTAAATCTTTTTAAACTTTTTAAACTTTTCACATTTTCAAACTATCTATCTACCTATATATCTATCTAACTATCTATCTATCTTCTGACTGTCTATCTATCTATCTATCTATCTATCTATCTATCTCTCTGTCTATCTATCTATCTATCTATCTATCTATCTATCTATCTATCTATCTATCTATCTATCTATCTCAGACTGAAAACCATCAAACTTAAAACTTTTTAAACTTAAACTTTTCAATCTTTTCAAACTTTTCAAACTTTTCAAACTTTTTCAGACTTTCTGGTCAGGCTTTCTCAAGCCAACTTAAAGTTTGTCTTGACGAACTTTTTTATCTAGTTATTATTATTCTTCTTAGACTAAATTATCAACTCTAACTCCTCCTAGAGCTTTAACTCTACAGACTCCAAACTCGGACCAGCTCTTCAGACTAATCTCGCCGGGTGTGCTATATCTTTTCTAACTGATCGGACTTATACTTTTCATAAAACTGAAGATTAAAAATCATAAAAATCCCATAGACTTGCATTGAAAAGCCTCTGCTCATCTGAACATTCCGTGAACTCCAACTGTCAAAAATTCAAATCTAAACACACTGAAGCCCATTAGACTCAATCAGACTAACCTATGTACTATTACTAACCCATTCAAACTCATTCAAACTCATCTATCTATCTATATTCAAACTCTATCTATCTATCTATCTATCTATCTATCTATCTATCTATCTATATATCTATCTATCTATCAAACTCATCTATCTATATTAAAACTAATCTATCTATCTATCTATAATCAAACTCATCTATCTATAATCAAACTCATCTATCTATCTATCTATCTATCTATCTATCTATCTATCTATCTATCTATCTATCTATATTCAAACTCATCTATCTATCTATATTAAAACTAATCTATCTATCTATCTATCTATCTATTTATCTATCTATCTATCTATCAAACTTATCTATCTATATTAAAACTAATCTATCTATCTATCTATCATCAAACTCATCTATCTATCTATCAATCTATCAATCTATCTATCTATCTATCTATCTATCTATCTATCTATCTATATTCAAACTCATCTATCTATCTATCTATATTCAAACTCATCTATCTATCTATCTATATTCAAACTCATCTATCTATCTATCTATCTATCTATCTATCTATCTATCTATCTATCTATCTATCTATCTATTCAAACTTATCTATCTATCTATCCTAACAACATAGTCATGCTAAAAATCATGCTAGCAACATGCTAGTCGCATGCTAATCATGCTAAAATCATGCTAGCAACATGCTAATCATGCTAAAATCATGCTAGCAACATGCTAATCATGCTAAAATCATGCTAGTCGCATGCTAATCATGCTAAAATCATGCTAAAATCATGCTAGCAACATGATAATCATGCTAAAATCATGCTAAAATCATGCTAGCAACATGCTAATCATGCTAAAATCATGCTAACAACATGCTAGTCGCCTGCTAATCATGCTAAAATCATGCTAGCAACATGCTAATCATGCTAAAATCATGCTAGCAACATGCTAGTCGCATGCTAATCATGCTAAAATCATGCTAGCAACGTGCTAATCATGCTAAAATCATGCTAGCAACATGCTAATCATGCTAAAATCATGCTAGCAACATGCTAGTCGCATGCTAATCATGCTAAAATCATGCTAGCAACATGCTAGTCATGCTAAAAATCATGCTAGCAACATGCTAGTCGCATGCTAATCATGCTAGCAACATGCTAATCGCATGCTAATCATGCTAAAATCATGCTAGCAACATGCTAATCATGCTAAAATCATGCTAGCAACATGCTAGCAACATGCTAATCATGCTAAAATCATGCTAGCAACATGCTAGTCATGCTAAAAATCATGCTAGCAACATGCTAGTCGCATGCTAATCATGCTAGCAACATGCTAGTCGCATGCTAATCATGCTAAAATCATGCTGGCAACATGCTAATCATGCTAAAATCATGCTAGCAACATGCTAGTCGCATGCTAATCATGCTAAAATCATGCTAGCAACATGCTAATCATGCTAAAATGATGCTAGCAACATGCTAGTCACATGCTAATCATGCTAAAATCATGCTAGCAACATGCTAGTCGCATGCTAATCATGCTAAAATCATGCTAGCAACATGCTAATCATGCTAAAATCATGCTAGCAAAATGCTAGTCGCCTGCTAATCATGCTAAAATCATGCTAGCAACATGGTAATCATGCTAAAATCATGCTAGCAACATGCTAGTCGCATGCTAGTCATGCTAGAGACATGCTAGCAACATGCTAGTCGCATGCTAGTCATGCTAGAGACATGCTAGCAACATGCTAATCATGCTAAAATCATGCTAGCAACATGCTAGTCGCATGCTAATCATGCTAAAATCATGCTAGCAACATGCTAATCATGCTAAAATCATGCTAGCAACATGCTAATCATGCTAAAATCATGCTAGCAACATGCTAGTCGCATGCTAGTCATGCTAGAGAAATGCTAGCAACATGCTAATCAGGCTAAAATCATGCTAGCAACATGCTAGTCGCATGCTAATCATGCTAGAATCATGCTAGCAACATGCTAATCATGCTAATCATACTAAAATCATGCTAGCAACATGCTAGTCGCATGCTAATCATGCTAAAATCATGCTAGCAACATGCTAGTCGCATGCTAATCATGCTAAAATCATGCTAGCAACATGCTAATCATGTTAAAATCATGCTAGCAACATGCTAGTCGCATGCTAATCATGCTAAAATCATGCTAGCAACATGCTAATCATGCTAAAATCATGCTAGCAACATGTTAGTCGCATGCTAATCATGCTAAAATCATGCTAGCAACATGCTAGTCGCATGCTAATCATGCTAAAATCATGCTAGCAACATGCTAATCATGCTAAAATCATGCTAGCAACATGCTAGCAACATGCTAATCATGCTAAAATCATGCTAGCAACATGCTAATCATGCTAAAATCATGCTAGCAACATGCTAGTCGCATGCTAATCATGCTAAAATCATGCTAGCAACATGTTAGTCGCATGCTAATCATGCTAAAATCATGCTAGCAACATGCTAGTCGCTAGTCGCATGCTAATCATGCTAAAATCATGCTAGCAACATGGTAGTCGCTAGTCGCATGCTAATCATGCTAAAATCATGCTAGCAACATGGTAATGTTAGATGTTTATCTCTCTGTCCATCTATATTAAAACTAATCTATCTATCTATCTATCTATCTTCAAACACTATCTTCAAACTCTATCTATCTACCTATCTATCTTCAAACTTTATCTATCTATCTATCTATATTCAAACTCTATATATCTATCTATCTATCTATCTTCAAACTCTATCTATCTATCTATCTCAGACTGAAAACCGTCAAACTTAAAACTTTTTAAACTTCTTAAACTTTTCAAACTTTTCAAACTTTTCAGACTTTCTGGTCAGGCTTTCTCAAGCCAACTTAAAGTTTGTCTTGACGAACTTTTTTATCTAGTTATTATTATTCTTCTTAGACTAAATTATCAACTCTAACTCCTCCTAGAGCTTTAACTCTACAGACTCCAAACTCGGACCAGCTCTTCAGACTAATCTCGCCGGGTGTGCTATATCTTTTCTAACTGATTGGACTTATACTTTTCATAAAAATGAAGATTAAAAATCATAAAAATCCCATAGACTTGCATTGAAAAGCCTCTGCTCAACTGAACATTCCGTGAACTCCAACTGTCAAAAATTCAAATCTAAACACACTGAAGCCCATTAGACTCAATCAGACTAACCTATGTACTATTACTAACCCATTCAAACTCATTCAAACTCATCTATCTATCTATATTCAAACTCTATCTATCTATCTATCTATCTATCTATCTATCTATCTATCTATCTATCTATCTATCTATCTATCTATCAAACTCATCTATCTATATTAAAACTAATCTATCTATCTATCTATAATCAAACTCATCTATCTATAATCAAACTCATCTATCTATCTATATTCAAACTCATCTATCTATCTATATTAAAACTAATCTATCTATCTATCTATCTATCTATCTATCAAACTTATCTATCTATATTAAAACTAATCTCTCTATCTATCTATCTATCATCAAACTCATCTATCTATATTAAAACTAATCTATCTATCTATCTATCTATCTATCTATCTATCTATCAAACTCATCTATCTATCTATCTATCTATATTCAAACTCATCTATCTATCTATCTATATTCAAACTCATCTATCTATCTATCTATATTCAAACTCATCTATCTATCTATCTATCTATCTATCTATCTATCTATCTATCTATCTATCTATCTATCTATTCAAACTTATCTATCTATCTATCCTAACAACATGCTAGTCATGCTAAAAATCATGCTAGCAACATGCTAGTCGCATGCTAATCATGCTAAAATCATGCTAGCAACATGCTAATCATGCTAAAATCATGCTAGCAACATGCTAGCAACATGCTAATCATGCTAAAATCATGCTAGCAACATGCTAATCATGCTAAAATCATGCTAGCAACATGCTAGTCGCCTGCTAATCATGCTAAAATCATAATAGCAACATGCTAATCATGCTAAAATCATGCTAGCAACATGCTAATCATGCTAAAATCATGCTAGCAACATGCTAGTCGCCTGCTAATCATGCTAAAATCATGCTAGCAACATGCTAATCATGCTAAAATCATGCTAGCAACATGCTAGCAACATGCTAATCATGCTAAAATCATGCTAGCAACATGCTAATCATGCTAAAATCATGCTAGCAACATGCTAATCGCATGCTAATCATGGTAAAATCATGCTAGCAACATGCTAATCATGCTAAAATCATGCTAGCAACATGTTAGTCGCATGCTAATCATGCTAAAATCATGGTAGCAACATGCTAGTCGCATGCTAATCATGCTAAAATCATGCTAGCAACATGGTAATCATGCTAAAATCATGCTAGCAACATGCTAGTCGAATGCTAATCATGCTAAAATCATACTAGCAACATGTTAATCATGCTAAAATCATGCTAGCAAATGCTAGTCACATGTTAGAAACATGCTTATCATGCTAACAACATGCTAGCGACATGCTAGTAACTTGCTAATAATGCTAACGACATGGCTAGTCACTTGCTAACTATGCTAGCGACATGCTAGCAACATGCTAATCATGCTAGAAACATGTTAATCATGCTAAAATCATGCTAGCAACATGGTAATCATGCTAAAATCATGCTAGCAACATGCTAGTCGCATGCTAATCATGCTAAAATCATGCTAGCAACATGCTAATCATGCTAAAATCATGCTAGCAACATGCTAGTCGCATGCTAATCATGATAAAATCATGCTAGCAACATGCTAATCATGCTAAAATCATGCTAGCAACATGCTAATCATGCTAAAATCATGCTAGCAACATGCTAGTCGCATGCTAATCATGCTAAAATCATGCTAGCAACATGCTAATCATGCTAAAATAATGCTAGCAACATGTCAGTCGCATGCTAATCATGCTAAAATCATGCTAGCAACATGCTAGTCGCATGCTAATCATGCTAAAATCATGCTAGCAACATGTTAATCGTGCTAAAATCATGCTAGCAACATGCTAGCAACATGCTAATCATGCTAAAATCATGCTAGCAACATGCTAATCATGCTAAAATCATTCTAGCAACATGCTAGTCGCATGCTAATCATGCTAAAATCATGCTAGCAACATGTTAGTCGCATGCTAATCATGCTAAAATCATGCTAGCAACATGCTAGTCGCTAGTCGCATGCTAATCATGCTAAAATCATGCTAGCAACATGCTAGTCGCTAGTCGCATGCTAATCATGCTAAAATCATGCTAGCAACATGGTAATGTTAGATGTTTATCTCTCTATCCATCTATATTAAAACTAATCTATCTATCTATCTATCTATCTATCTATCTATCTATCTATGTTCAAACACTATCTTCAAACTCTATCTATCTACCTATCTATCTTCAAACTTTATCTATCTATCTATCTATATTCAAACTCTATCTATCTATCTATCTATCTTCAAACTCTATCTATCTATCTATCTCAGACTGAAAACCGTCAAACTTAAAACTTTTTAAACTTCTTAAACTTTTCAAACTTTTCAAACTTTTCAGACTTTCTGGTCAGGCTTTCTCAAGCCAACTTAAAGTTTGTCTTGACGAACTTTTTTATCTAGTTATTATTATTATTTTTATAAGGTGGCCTATTATAATTCGGCTATCAAACTGCCCAGCTATTTCACTTCAGCACCGCATTTCACACAAATGCACGCGCACAATGATGATTAGATCCTGTAGCCGGTGAAGAAGTCTCCATCCACAAATAGGGGTGTGACGGTTCGTATATAACCGTGAGACCGACGGTTATAGTTGAACACCGTCATTAGAACTCTATAACCGCCAAAACCGTGTCATTAAAATATTTTTTACCAACATTTTTTATCAAAAATTATTTTCATTTTTTAGATAGGATCATAAGATGCGCAATATATCGGGAGACATGGTTTTTGCCACTTAATGAAGTTTTGTAAATCGTCCCACATGATATTTACCACTTCATTAAATTTTGCTTTGTAGAAAACCTTTCTTAAAAACGAATTTCGTTTTGTACAAATTTTATCTTAATTTTAATAAATGTTTCATCAACCAATTGCATGTATTTTAATAAATAAAAAGCAAGTAAAGCAGACAATGATAACCGTGACATGGAAGCACCAGCGCGCCGCTTGCACTGCACTGTGACCTAGAGCACATCTCATCGCAAATGAAACTCAGCGTAGGCCTATGCCTCATACTTTAGCATTAAATATCTTTGCTGCATCCTTTCTAGAACAGACAATGGCTTTTTTTTTTGCGGCTCGTATCAGCAAAGCATTGCATCGCCATAGACCGCAAAACAAGCAGTGGATGGCGGGCGGTGCGGCTTTGAAATTTGCTCTATGATTTCCATGAAGCAAAAAACAAGGACGGAATCTCGAAATCCAGTCATGAAAATGAAACTTGCATTTTAATATGGACAGTCATGGAATTTGCCAAAGTTAGCATAAAATAATCAAATCAAATCTCCATATGGACCAGTATCGGTAAATGTTAAGCCGCAAAAGTTGTTTAAAATATAAATCCGTGTTCTGCGCGTCTCTGTGTGAATTAATGAATGGCAGAGAAGTGCAGGTTTGTTTACTACATAGACTGAAGCGCATGACGTTTGCATTACTTTCAGCATCTGAGCTTCAGAGTTCTCTCTCCTTCAAGCGATCTGAACTTTTCAGCTCATCTCAATGGACACACAGCGCACCTGTATTTGACACTCTGTAAACTCTTTGTGAAGGCACACGACTCACCGTCACTTTACTGATAGTGCTGTTTCTCACACATGCAAAGAGAGAGAGAGCGAGAGTCTTACCACGCTTAAACAACACCTTATATGTAAACTATTCTTTGTTGTCTTCTCCTGTCAAAATAATGGATTTAATTTAGAATTATTCATATTCATTTTCGAACAAGCAGAAGACATACCAGTTTCTCCGGTAGTGGGCGGAGCTAATGGGCAAATGGCAATGGCTTTTTTTTGCGGCTCGCATCAGCAAAGCATTGCATCGCCATAGACCCCAAAACAATCAGCGGATGGCGGGCGGGTGCGGCTTTGAAATTTGATCAAAAAACGTTGGCGCGGATGATGAGTTTTGTGACAGATCTCCTTAATAAATGGAGGTCTGAAACCTCTGCCCCTTTACCGATCAGAGCGCGCGCTGACACGGAGTTAACCCGCTATCTCCAAGAACAACCAATTGACTTGGACGCCCCCCCAGTACCCCCCAGTACGCGCGATATTACTGTTGCGTCTGACCTTGAACTGAACTGAAACTGTTTTAAATACAGTATTTTTATATTTAACGTTAGTTTATCAGTATGTTTGAAAGTAAAATGAAATTTACTCACCCTCAAGTTTTCTAACATAATGTCCTAACCAGATGCATCATGACAAGATTCCAGCAAAAAGCAATGTGTCTGTCCAAATCAGATGTGAAACAGCTATGCGACATAACAAAATCAATCAAATATCACAGCCAATCAGAAGCAAGTGTGGGCGGGATCTCTCTGAAAGTGCACTGCACTTGCATAGAAATGAATACATTTATAATAAAATTCATAAACATTAAATCTTTTTAACATTATTAATAGTACATACTTAGTGACTGGTACCATCTTTTTATTGAATAAACTTGTTGAGTACATATTAACTTCCAGATCTATTCTAACTCAAGTTAGACACTTTTAACATTGAATGAAGCCCACGATCAGTTACTGAGATGATCATTGTCATAGTTTGTATGCCACAATGTTGCAGAAATAGAAATCATTTCTAAAACAGAATCCTCTGTTGCTTGTCGCGGCTGAAACAAAACTCAGATTAACATGGAAAAGATGCCTTTTTGTGTGTCGCTGTGTCACACAAAGTCTGGTTAGGACTTGTATGAGTTTCTACCTTCTGTTGAACACAAAATATACCTTTAGTTACCAACTTTCTTCAAAATATCTTCTTTTGTGTTTAACCTAAAGAAACTCATTCAGGTTTGGAACAACTTGAGGCTGAGTAAATGACAGAATTTTAATTTTGGGTGAACTATCCATTTAAGCCACAGCCTTGTCCCTTTCCCAACAATCGCTTGCCAAACTTACCTTCTGTGTGCGAATATCCTTCAGCCGTGACCTTCCACTGAATAAGAACACCCAGCAGCGCCAGCACGGGCCAGACTCCCATGACCACCCATGTGAACCAACACACTGGGCGAGGTGGATCCACCTTCACCCTCTCATAGATATATTGTGTCAAAGCAAAGAGCTCGACAAAATAATCCACAGTCACAGTCACCACAGCTGATCCGAAGACGGCGGTGGACAGGGTGGTGAAACAGCGCTGCCACTGCAGCGTGAGCACAGCAAACAGCATGCCTGAGCCCAGCAGCACACCCAGGGGAAGCCACACTGTCCTCGGGTGATAAAACTCCTCTAGAACCACCAGAGAGGCCAGGGCCACCAGTAAACCCAGGAGAAGTCCAACCATGAAAAGCCCCACGCTGCGGACCAGCATAGTGACCAAACCGCACAGTGTGCCAATGCCCAGGCCGATGCCCACGCTGGCCTCCACACTGAGCTGAGTATCCATGACCCTCTCCTTATAGCAGAGCATGAAGATGATGATGGAACCAAACATTAGACCCGTGAGGAACATTACAGCCTTGAAGCAGCGGTACCCTACAAAAGAAGAAATGTGGAGAGGGAAGGATATAGGAGGAGGAGGAGGAGGAAAGGGTGGAAAAGAAAATGATTTTAGAAGAGATCATTATTTTATTCAATCAAATGACAATCGCAATTACATATATGTAGATAACGATGATAAGCTCTGAATATTTGTATTCAATATGGATAAGTCTAACAGCCTATAACACAGCAGAAATAAATGGAATGGTCACCTTTTCATCTGCATGTCAAAGCTCATGTCAATTTTAAACTACAATTGAACTACACTGTTGTACAGGACCTTATTTGACAAAAAACTAAATGTTCATTGTTATATTTTCATTTAATCACATTTTTTAAGTAATATATTCAAGTAAATTCATTGCATTCTATTCAGATATTTAAGTAAATTAACTTAATTAGATATAATTTTGTTATGATAAATAAAATTTTTATATTAAATCATAAAACACAGAATTCACAAATAAATAAATATATAAAATTCAATGGAAAACACAGAATTTTGGGACACATTGAAACAAATTTTATTGGCCCCAAATTAAAAATGTAATAAAAAAGTTTCCATGTAAATAAATAAGTTACATTAAAATGAATTACCAATATCTTACTTCCATGTGGAATGCATTTCTTACAAATAAATATCATGATGAATACAGAATGAAGTAGAAAAATAAAAATCACCCACCCCTGTGTGTATCTATCTATCTATACAAGAGACAAAAACATTGTTCATTGCTGGGCTTATTTAAAGGTAATTTCTAAACCAGCTCTACTTGAAATTCCAGGGATAAACATTTTGTTTGGAAACACAAATGAGTGGGATCATCAGAAATGCCTTGAGTGAAAGTGTTTATGCCATTAACGCCCATTCTGTTGCTACAGTTACTGTAAAAAAGTAGCTTTTAAACAAACAGGAGCCTTTCATAATGCATTGTGCTTTTCACACAGGTTATCTGCTTTCACCTGATGCAATTTAGAACGGTTAATAATGGCCCAAATTGGCAGCAGAAAGGCAGGAAGAATAAATAGCACGTTTTAACATTTTAACGTAGTCACACTGGGGCCAGAATGTCACAGAGTGAAGCTGCTGTTCGTCATAGCTGAGATAGCCTCGATCCTCCCTCTCTCTCTCTCTCCTAGCAAGTAATGGGCAGTGAAAGCAAATTTCACAGTCAAGTGAAAGTGATAAAGCTTATCTAATAGAGAGGGACACAGATTTGTCACCCTTGTCTGGTTGTCACATTCAGATGGTTATTAGGTGAATTAAATTTGGCCATCACCAACCACAGCTGAAACAATGTTTGTGATAATGAGACAAAAACATAACCCACACATTCAAGTCATAGCAGAATTTGAGCTTGTTCTTATGTAAATCTACATTTCTCCAAACCAGACACACGTCTCATTTTTCTAAACATTATCATTCATGCTTTGTAACCTACCGAAGAAGCAGTAGATGATGCCAAACAGGCAACACATGGAGCAGACGACAGACGGGACCACCTCATAGCGCCGTTCAATGTCCTCATCACAGCTGAACAGACGCTCTGGACTCCCATCCTGAGAGGGTGGGGAGAGCTTAAAGGCCAGAATCTGGCCAGTGGACGACATGCTGTCAGTGTGTGTTAGAGAGTGTTACGAGCCTTCACGGGAGCTGATGAAACAGGGAGAGTAGGGTCATGTGGAAGGTAAAGGGTGCAGAGAAGCTTCCCATCCACTACAATTGACCTGTTCAAAAAGATGAGAAGAAGATGTGCAGATATTAGCTCATGAGCGTCAGAGACGGTTTGACTCTACCTGTCAAAATAAACATGCCAGATCACATTAAAAAAATTCTCTTCGTGACAACATCAGACAGTTTAAAGCCGAGCTGCTGTCAGACTCTATTAAACTCTTAGGTCAAGTCATATTTTCTCTTCATTTAGTCTTCTAATCTTTTCGCTCTTCAAAATATATAGTGGCATGACCTAAAAACTGAAAATGTGTGATGTCAGTAGTAACATAGTGATAAATAGCCTTTAGAGGGTTCGTTCACTCAAAAATGAAAATACCGTCTTTATTAATAACTCTCATGTCACTCTCACACTCATGTCGTTCCAAACCCATAAGACCTTCATTCATCTTCATAACACAAATTAAGATATTTATTATGAAATATGAAAGCTTTCATATACAGGTTCAACTGTAATTTTATGAAACTACGAGAATACTTTTGTGCAAAGAAAACATGAAGAAAGTGTCTCTTCCATGTCAGTCATTAACGCACGTTCACAACATGACCCTTACTACCTTTCTGGACCATGAATGTGTCAGTTGCGTTGCTGCCTATTGAGAGTGTCAGGAAGCTCTTGGCTTTCATCGAAAAATATCTTAATTTGTGTTCTGAAGATGAACAAAAGTCTTATGGGTTTGGAATGATACGAGGGTGAGTAATTAATGGCAGAATTTGTATTTTTGGATGAGCTATCCCTTTAACATCAACAACACATAATAAACATTTATAAGTATTATAATTCTGAATGAAAACCGAACAGTTCTGTTTACGATGTCAGTGATTTGTGCACTGCGTGGTTGTCAGCAGTACTTTAATTGTTTTTAAGTGCACCACACTGAGCATATCTGTCTTATTGAAAAGTCAATATTTGTATGCGTGTACTTCAAAGCAGCATAGTGAGTATTTGTTAATGCACAAAGGACAGAACAGAAAATCAATATTGTTTAGCAAAATATGAATTACAGAATTCCTCCTACATTAAAACATCCCAACACAAAAGACTACATCTCTTTGCTAGTAAGGGGTTTCGCTTGCTTTAGAAAAATGTACCACAACAAAAGCCTCCATCACACCACAAATAGTCCATTGCACAATACGGTTGAAGGGGGAAAATTGCTCCATTAATTTATATGTTGGTTCCCAGACATAAGATATTATTTTATATCAATTTATCTGAAAATATAACCTTTTTTTCATAGGATTCCAGTAGGGTGCCATTTGGGATGGCAATATAATGCCAGACCTCTGAACCGCAAAGGCTGATTATATGTTGGTTCCCTCTACAATTCAGGCAACCTTTGCGATTCAGACATCAGGCATTATATTGCCATTCCAAAATGCACCCAACTATATTGGAAAGATATGAAAAATATATATATATTTTTTAATAAAATGAATAATGTTGACGGAAAAAATACAAATATCCTCTCTGCTACTCTCAGAGGAATGTCTAATCTCTCTCTTTTTGGACTTTGATTAGGCCTGACATGAAATTATCCAACTTAAAAATCTGTTGAAAGCAAGGAGCAAAAAATTAAGCCTCCATTAAACCCCGACATAAAGTAAGCCTATATCCAACTTTGCCTTGGGACTCTGGGGTATTCATTAGTCTAATTCAAACTAAAATATCTCACAAACCTGACATACACTTTAACTTGCCCTTTGGCATTTACTGTGAAACTGACATGAACAAATACGCTTCATCAATGAACAGAGACAAAAATGTTTTCATCAGTGTCTAAAAAGCTGAACTGAAAAACCTGGCAGAGCTTTTAATACATCGATATAAAAGCACCATTTCCATGACGCATGTTTCAGAACAATATAGCTCTTCAGCATTGTGACAGAATGCTAGGGGTAACCTCGATCGACAATAAGGCTAGACATTATTATTAGAAGCCTTTTGTCTTATAAAAGACTCTCCAGTTCAAATTGATGTTTTCTTGCTGCAAGAAATATTATAGAAAATAAAGCCTTTAGCCTATATAACTGTGATAACAATACCTCACTTCCTGTCTGTTGTCATTACAACAGTGTAATTCTGGGATGCTACAAGTTATACACCATTTGGCTGAGACGAGGAGAGTGACCTGCCACCATGGCAACAGCCTGAGAACCAATCAATGTTTTAGCCTGCCTTGCAGTTTTTTTCAGTGCTGGAGAGTTTTCTCTCCCCCTTATGCAAACCCCTCCTCTTCTGCACCCAAGACGTGCAAATAACAACTTGGCACACTCGGGGAAAGCCTGGGAAAGAGAGAAAGATACAAAGAATAATAAATAAATCAAGAAAAAAGTGATCAGGAGAAATAAATAACCCTCTTAAGCTGTTTTGATTTGGAACAGGGTAGCTGTTTTCTACTGGTCCATGCTGGGCACTGCAAGCTAGTTTGGATCTGAAACAAATTGTGGATCTGCATCTGAATTTTGTACATGCTGACTGGTCAACCATCCAATGATCAACTTGGACCAACTTAAGGCGAGGACCAGTTAAAGAAATAGTTCACCAAAAAATGAACATGAGAGTCAAAAACAACCAGTAAAAGACATCACAATAATCCACAGGTTATTAAATTCATGGAACTCTCGTCATTTTTGTTTTATGAAGTGGAAACATGTATGAAACAGAGCCATCGTTAAGGTGTTTTAATGGTGAAGTGTTGCTTCTGTCCAAAACACCAGTCCATCAATATTAATGCTTTCTTCAATAATAATAATAAAAAAAGTTCACCAAAATACACCAACATATTTGTTTACAACTGTTTTGGACTACGTTGCTTTATCTGTGCATATTTCTCTCCTGATTCAGAGGAGACAATTATTGCCTGGAGTAAGCAATAGAACGGAGTGGACAGGAGCTGGAAGCACTTTAAAGTTCAAAGCATCTTGATGGATTTTTTTATTTATTAAAAACATGTATATTTACTTCACAAGATATTAATTGATGGACTGGAGACATTTGGTAACTTGTGGATTATTGTGAAGTTTTTTTTATGATCTGTTTGGACTCTCATTCTGATGGCACCCATTCACTGCAGAGGATCCATTTTCTCTAAATCTGTTCCAAAAACAAAAAACTTGTCTAGATTCAAGTCTATATCTCAAATCACCTGAGGCTGATAATTTTTGGGTTTACTGACCAACTTGGATCACCTGGAAACTAGCAACCATTACAAAGCTACCAGCTTAAACTGGAACCGAGAAAAACATGAGGAGAGAGACAGAGAGATCATTTTATTAAGCCATGTTTTGCCTTCACCCATGCATGAGTAAACTTGTAGCAGTAACAGCTCAAACAGGCTCATGTTACAACAAGAAAAATAAATCGATCTGGACCAACACTCCACAACAACTCTCAGCACTCAAGCGAAAAATTCATCAATTGGATGGAGAGACAGAAAGAGATAACATTACATGAAATTTCAGCAGTGGAAACAACCTTCAGGTTTTACTCCATCTCAATGCAAAGAGCATTATTCAACGGCAGCTGTCTCTAAGGAAAATAAGCCGTCTTCAACCACTAAAAAATCTTTATTGTTCTCTTTCCATCTTCAGATGGTATCTTCGGAACGTCCCAGAGCACTTCAGATCATGAGCAACGGGTCCTTGTCTGCCTCAGGTGTAGATGTCAGTCATGATGTAGAACAAAATGCTCTATTGAGCTTGCGACTTCACATGAATATTTTAGAGACCGCTGATAGGCCCGCAGAGAAAATGTCAGCAGAATGAAGCTTGACCCATGTATGCACGTGTATATATATTATGCACGTGTATATGTATGCATCCTGCGCATTAGAAGGAAAGTGGCAGATCAATGTAAAAGGCTGTCCAGCTGAACAAAAACAGACAATGTGATGGGCTTGAGAACAGCCTCTGGAGACTGTCTGGAGACTGTCTGGAACTAGAAGCCTTGCTTGAGAGCACAAACAATGAAAAACACTGTGAAAAGTAGCCTAGTTGTGTGCTACAAGCAGCCCCATGTGTGTGCATCTGGGTTAACTGCTACAGCAATCACTAGGTACCTGGTGGTCCTGAACATGCATCATGCCCCCTATGTCTGCTATAATGTGGGACACTGGATGTACAATTCACAGATGACAGAATTATGTAAACACCCATCTAGCTGGGTAGAAACCAGCATAATTCCTCTATATATTGTGTATTGCATAAAGAGATCTAGAAAGGAGAAAACATGCGGTACTGTCATGAAAACTGACATGGAAGAGAAGAAATTGTTGAATAAAGTCTTAATTTTTTTTTTCTTTTCACATATTTTCGTGGATTCATTAAATTACGGTTAAATAACAGAAGACTATTTTAACAATGTCCTTACTAACTATCTGGGCCTAAAATGTGTCAGTTGCATTCCTGTTTATGAAGGGTCAGAAAGCTCTCGGATTTAATCAAAAATATTTTTGTGCTATCCCTTTAAGAACAATCCCTATAGTTCACCTACAAATGAAAATTCTGTCATCATTTATTCAACCTTATGTTGTTCCAACCTGTATGACTTTCTTTCTTCTGTAGAACATATGAAGGTATTTTGTGCAATGCATTGGTGTGTTTTTTGTCCACACATTTGAAGTAAACAGTCTAAACATTCCACTAGGTCAGGTTAGGTTACTATCATTCTTAAAAATAGCTTTTGTTCCACTGTCACAAAAATGGCATGAAGGTGCGTAAATGATGACAGAATTTTAATTTGGTGAAATATCCCTCTAAGAAGGGTCTTAACAATTGGAGAAACAATGTTACAAAAATGGCTCTTTATGTCTTGATAAGCTTTGCCACTGAACACTTTACTCCTAAATGAAAATTCTGTCGTTTATTAACCATTCTGTCTTCCCGAATGTTAATGTATTTATTTATTCAGTGCAACACATATTTTTAAGAATGTTTCAGGTGTTTTTGTCCATGCAAAGGTCAACGATACCTAAAACTGCAAAAGCTCCCTCTGAAAAACAGATCACTAGAATTGCAAATTCCAAGTTTTCTAAAATAATTATCTTTTTGTATAAACATTCTGCAACAATAAAAATACCTTGTTTGTGTTCAACAGGAGGAGGAAAATCATATGAGTTTGGATCAACATGAGGGGGAGTAAATTATTATCATTTTAGGGTGAACCTGTACAACCCCAATGGAAAGACCCTATTTTCATGTAAAATGAATTCAATGAATAGCATTTACTTAATGTTGTGGGTCTGCTGTCAGATTCAGTAAAATTGATTCTGTCCCACTCTTGAATAACAGCCACTTGTACAAAACAATAAACTGTGACAAGATTACAAAACATCTTGTGCTGAAATGTGTTGAAGGTGAAATGGACTGAAATCAAGAATCACATTAAAAATAAACTGCAAGGACAATTGTATAGTCAGCTATATACTAACTGGAACAATATTATGTATTTAGAAATGATTGAATCTATTCTACTTCCTCTTAATTACTTTAACATGACAAGAAGCCAAGTTGCTGAATGGCAAGCAGATGCTGTTAATGTGTTAATGAATTCATCAGTAAGCTTTGTTTTGTAGATTTAATAAATGGTATTTTTGGATGTTCTGAAAGTTATGTTTGCATGTACATCTTTCACTTCAAAAGATCAAGGAAAATCGAATTATGCTTCATATGAGCCCTTTGAAGTCATTCTAAGGTCAATTCAAATCATATTTTCTGTGTTGGTTTTAGGAGAAAATCTGCAGAATGGTTTTCAGCGTGCCAAATGAGGGCTGAGAGTGCTCTTAATGGTAGCTGACAACATAATAAAATTAGCCAAAATATTTCATAAATCAAGCAGCGAGGAATGTGTAAGACTTAATGAATGAGTGCCGTTTAAAATCACAGAACTCTCTATTTCAATCCCACTATGAGCTGCATGAACAGATTCGAGAGCTACAGAAGGAAATCCTTCTGCACATACAGTAAACGCTGAATCCTAACACCCCATTCATTAGCTCCCTGCAGAGCATTTGCAGGTGTGGAAGGCAGCATCTGACAGGTAGATGTACTGCTCCTGCTCCCTCGACAACCACTTACTCGTCTGGAACGAGAGCAAGAGAGCAGATTCCACCCAAGGCTTTGGGAAATGGAGATAAAGGAGCATCCTGCTAAATTCTCCATTTCTGAGTTGTCACCATTGTGGAGGTCTCCCTGGCAATGGTTGCCAGGTTAAAGGGACAGACGGAGGTTGTGTAGAGAAATGTGAGCGTCTGAACGGTGGGGTGGGTAAGCCTGCATGGGAATAAAAGAGAGGAAGGGGTGACGGTGTGTGTCAGTGTGAGATAAAGAGAACGGACATGTATAAGGGTATGTGCGTTTGTGTGTTTGAAAGAGAAAGAAAAGAGTGTGTGTGGTTGGACTGAGTGATTTAGCGGACATGGCGATGGCCCTGCTAAACCTCGTTAATCTTGTTGAGAGCTTGTGCTCTAAATTCCATTAACACTGGACTGCTTTCTCCTTCTGCTGACCTGAATGATATTAGCAATGTGATGGGTGTTTGTATGCTATGTGTACATGGTCATATGCAAACCAATGTGTGTGTCTTTCAGTCTGGGATTCTTCAGTTTCATCCACTGGCTGTCGGCTCTAAACAATGACTAACCCTAGTAGGGCCTCACTGTGTGTTTCCATTCTGAGTCAGAGGTGAGAGAGAACGAACCTGGAGATAGCACAGCAGCCAGTCAGCTCTGAAAATATCATGACTATACACACACAAAACACAGAAAGCATAGATTCTTCAATCTATGACATGCAGTATTGCTTAAAATTGGCCCGAAAATGAAGATTCTTTCATCATGCTGTTCTACTTCTGAGGGAGCACAAGTAAAGGGGGTTGGCTCTCATGCTTGTCATGACACACAGCGGCCACAATACTACTGTAGAACAGATATAGGCTTATCTCCCTACTAAAAAAAACCCCAAAACAATAAAACCATCACATAAGATGTTAATGCTTTCCACTAAAAATAATATTATATAACACAACAAACCATCAACTTAACCATTAAAACCATTTTTAAAAAAATGGAACATATTCCATTAAGATTTATTGGTTTTAACAAGCCACCAATAGAAGGCAACCAGTTACCAGAAGAGACCAACAGGTTTCATCACAGTTTATGTTAGATGATCTATAATTTACAATGGGCAAAGTAGCCTAATAGTGTAATCTATTAACTGTGCATAAAAATCCATCTTTTTACTTAAGTACGAGATTTGGTCATACCATAAAATATCTTTAATACAACAGACTTTGTATTTAAGCAACACTATGTTAAAAAACAGAACTGTGCGCATCCCATGGAAGAACATTCTAACCGGCGCTACTTCTACAAGTTTATGTCTATTGCGATTCAAGCAGGTATGCGTTACCCGTGTTACGACCCGAACAGGTTACAATAGTCCAAAAATAATCATTAATTACATTAATTATAAATGTAACACTAAAAAGGCGGTTTGGTAGATTAATTTATGATGTACAAACTCATTATATACATTTTGCTAATTTTGAACAGAAAAAGTTACATAGTGTTGCTTTAATGTGAATTTAATAAAAAGATCGTAAGTTACTAATTAGCCTATAACATTTTCATTGTACAAAATGAGAGCAAAGAAGGTTTATATTATCAAAGAATATTTTCACTTCAGTCCAGCGAGTCCAAGCACTCTCAAAAACTCCCATAATAATGTTTAAAGTGTGAAATTAATATCTTTCTTACATTTGTGCATCTTCACTTTGTTGTGTCTGATGAGAGGATTAGCCAGATAATTCAGTCAGTCAGCACTAGTAGTGACGAAACAGCGTGTTTCAGTGGTGACTCATCTGAATGCCTCTGACTGGTTCTTGCATTCATAAGCTCAGCAGAATTGTGAGTGATTGGTTATGTTCTATCTATGGTCTCTGGCTGAGTGGCTCTGAACGCAGCTAGCTGATGATGATTTTCTTTATATATATATATATATATATATATATATATATATATATATATATATATATATATATATATATATATATATATATATATATATCATTCAGCAATAGACCAACGCACCAATAAAAGCAAGTCTTTTTTAACAAATTAAATTAAGATACATTTTAAATTAAGATGGGTATTTGGCATTAACGAAATTAAGATAAAGGCTCCACCGGATTTGCTTCGCACTAGCAGCTGACATTTAATAAAAGAATAATGCCAACATTAGCGTCTATACTCTGTTGACACTATGCATTTAAGACTCAATGAATATTTAGTTATCTTTTGAAAAACCTTTACTCACAGAGATTAGGCTAAGCCTACATGTTTTTGTGGAGGAAAATTATTGAATCCACTGTAGATGGCTTCAGCACGCTCCTGTATTCACTGATGGTGCGTCGTTATTCACTCATTATTCTCATTATAAACATGGTCAAAACTTTTACACACCTCAGACTTTGTTTTAGTTGTTGTTGCAACCAAAACGTAATCGCCAGAGCCAAGCCTCCGTTTCACCAACTCAGTATCCATTTTCACATCTTTCTCACATTAATCGAAACACATCACATGACCGCTCGTTTACCTCGCAAACTGGAGCGCAAGCCCGAGCCCGGCCTGAGCCCACGTAAGATGATATAAATTAAACCGGAACCCGTCGGGTCCCATTGGGTCCCCTCGGGTTCGGGCAAAGATCTTCTGCTCTATTCATCACTTTCTAAAATTTTCACTCTAGTGAAAACAATAATAGCATGTGGGTTTTGGAACAACATCAGGGAGAGTGAATAATTTTCAAATGTAAAACTATATGTGTGTCTAATTGATTTGAGTTAGTGATTATGAGTGCAATCATCATTAGCAACATAATCAGCACCTCAAGAGCCAATGCAGTTGACTTCAGATTAGAACAGATCCCGTACGGCTCGAAATGCTACAGAGCAGAACACACAGAACGTACATTGCATCAGCATGGGGGCCAGCAGAGCACTCAATGCTCTTGGCACACAGTCAAATTGGGAGGCCCCTGGGTGAATCAATCCAAACTCATTCCACTTTCACAGACAGGACAAAGGAAAGGGAAAAAAAAAGAAAGAGTCTGGGATTTGTGGTAAAAGCTAGTGACTTCAAAGAATACACAGCAAGAAAAGTCTAAGAAAAAAAAAAACAACAAAAGCAGTGGCATTTCATACTTCTGATTTGATAATTCATCATCATCTGCTGCTCATTGTTTTCATTGTTTCATTAGTGGCCCATTTACCTCTGATTGCTCTTGATTGTGCTGTGGGTGGATCAGTAATCAATGGGCCCCAGTCACAATCAGTCATTAGCATGTAAATCTGAGCAAACAAATGAACTGAGTACATAACGTAATTATGTCCAAGCCTTGGCTTCACATTACATGTGTCCCAATGGCATATTCTTATGCACACACACACATGCAAACCAAACGAGCTTACAAAAGGGCTGGGTGACCTCTGTCTCCGACTTTGTGTCCAAATCAAATGCTTTGGTGATTTTCCCAGGCTGCTCTCGGGGATGATACAGAGCATCTATTGAGCTATTCTTGCCCTGGCTAGGAACAGAGTCTCTGACAGTCCACTGGAGCAGAAGTGGATAGAGTAAAGACAGGCCTGAGGGAAGAGGTGGTGCTATCCGGCATGTACAGGAAGAACAAAATTGGGAAAACAAGAATGAAGAGTAAAGAAAGCAGGAACGGGCAGATAAAAAACTATTTACGGAGAAATTTATGGCGGAAATGCATTAAGCACATACTCCCCATATGCCCCCCCCCCCCCACACACACACATAAAACTCAGTACTTAAATATGATGTTACAAAAAATATATATTTAGGTTAATTTTATTCAAGTAGTCTACTATACGTTATAAAAAATTATTTACATTACATTACTATTCGAAATTTCTTTACTTTTTGGCCAAACAAATATCAGCAACTGCACCAAATGGCATATTTTTCTGTATAAACTTAGGGGTTTTCCTTCTCCAATAGGAGCCCTTTATGCTCTTATATCATACTTTATGAGCCATAAAAGCCTGTTGTATCAATATAATACTTAACAACGATCCAATAATAGAATCAGCTGGCAAAATAAAGTCTCACAGTCCATTTTTCTAGAAGCATGATATATGTCACAATAGGGAAGAAAAGACAATCGCAACATCCTTTTCATGTCAACATTAATGATACCACGCGCCAAGAGAAGGAATTAGCCTCTTTTGTCACTATCTTATTCCAGCTTTTAATCACATCCCCCGATTTATCCAGCAACATCTTCGAGATATAAATACCCATTTCACTTCTTTGAACTGATGCCTTGAAGTCCTCTGGTGATTTTCACTGGGGATGAGACTGAGCGATGAAGATCTAAATAGGCTTTTCTCAGATTAAAGTGTCCATCCTCAGCCAAGTCCAACATGACGACTACAAATCAACACTGGAGTCTAAAAGCAAACATTAGCTTAAGCGTCATCTGTTGCTTAAACCATCTTCTGACCCATTAAGAAGCTTTAAATTTGGCTCAAACCGATAAATGAAGTTTTTAGATATACATCCATCATAAATGCAGCTGATGATAAAATGACTCCGGATAAAGCTCACAAAGCTCAAAATTATTTCTTTTTCCACTTGAGAGGACATTGTGAAGCAAAACAAAGAAAGACACTCAGCTGTAACATCCACAGCTAAGAACACAGGGTGGTGTGCTAATTTAAACCATAAATCTCAATGGCATGGCAGGGGATCAGTAGATAGATGTACAATATTCACTGGGGAATATTTTAGAAGGCTCTTATATCATTGCATGACTCACCAAACATCTGCTCTAATGTATCATATTATGGAGTACAAGCTTCGATAGAGACATTCAAAGTCTTTTAAAAGCCAAGGACGAACAAAAGATGAGTGATGTGCCTATGAGACAATAATCTCCAGTATTCATACCCACGCACAAAGATGTGTTGCTTGCAGAAAACTGATCGGAGACAAATGCGAAATAGGGAAATAAAGCAAATTCAAGAGTAGATCGGTGCAAGAACAGATCGAACAAAAGAGACAGCAGATGTAATGTAAAATTGTCACAAAAAGGATTACGCTTCTTGTAGAAAGATTGAATTCTCTGCATTAAAAAGTTACTTCAACGGATTTCTGAAAATATTTTTTCAGCAAATGTAGTAGCCTATGAATTAAACAGCATTTTCTCTGTCTTTAAAGAAAAATATATTTTTATTCAATAATAAATGCATAGTAGAGAGACTGATTAAGACTGCTTTAGAAAATTATTTTAACACTTATGGTCTCATTGTTTAACATGGCATGCTTCAGAAAGTGTTTTAAGAGCAGCAGTGAAATGGATTTATCATTGACTTTCTCCTGCTCTCCCACTCACTTCTCTACGTGTCTCTTTCCGTTCTCCCCGTTCTGGCCTATTATCATGCATTCTTCTCTCTGCAATATCCAAATCCATTCATTCTTTGCATCACATATTCTCATTCTTTCTCACCATCTCTCTTTCAAGCTTCATCTTCCACTCTCCCACAAATCAAGGACAGAATTGTTTGGTGTGCTGCAGCCTCACTCAATTAGACATGGATCTCTGAGGGGCACCGCTGCTTCCTTCATCCAACTGTTATTACATAATAGTCATCACTATGGAAAACAGCACTTGGCTTTCATAAAACTTCACGCTTTTCACATTGTTTCCTCCCCACCCATTATTTTGACATCCCTTCGTGTGTTGGGGCAATGTTGCACAGACAAGGACATTTCTTGCTGTGACAACTTTTTTTGTGAGCAATGTTTTCCTTATATAATCATGCTTTCTTTTTTTTTCTTTTTTATAAATGTTTCATAATGGACAGGTGGTTGGACAATAACCAGCCTTCTAATACACCTATCATCTATAGCACATTGCAAATAATCAATACAAGCTTTTAAAAAATCTCAGATTTTTTTTTTCATCAGAAAAAGCTCCGTTCCTCATCAAAAAATAGATTGTGTTTATATTATATTCAATTGATAATGCAAAGTTCCGCTCTGCTCAAACAGGAAATCTGCCACTAAATAAATAAATAATCTTATAAAGATCCAGAATGTTATATATTTCCATCCAAGTGTCTGAAACATTAAGAAGAAGGTAAACCAAAGTCTTTTAAACATGCCCTTTGAATTTGTATTTCACGAGATCGCCTGCCCATTCAGTCCTGATGGCTGATGATAAACAAACTTAGCTTGTTGGGGGGAAAACAGAAATAGAGGAGGAGATGGGGAGGTGGAGGGATGCTGGAAGAATTGACTACAGGACGATGAAATGAGAACTGCTTATATAGGCTCATAATGATGATTGACGACTGAATGATTAGCCTTCTCTCGAACCTACATTTGGAACTTCATTTAATTTGCATTAATGTGAATTCAGACCTTTTTTCACATGATTTAAATTATTGAAATAATCAGTCAAATCTTCAAATGAACACTTCAGGGGATTCTTTAGGCCATTTTGACACCCTTAAATAATTATACCACACAAAAAATTATAAAAGGAAACAAACCAATATTAACGTTTTATATAATTTTATGTTTGTGACTCGTTAATCCAGAAATATTTGATTGGTAAAGTGTGGGTACAGGATTACCACAGTGACGACATAAAACAATAAGCGAGTTCTGTCGTGAGGAGCACGTGACTCTTCCACAAAACAATCGAGCACGAGAACAATCCCGCTTGTTTTCAAGGCGGATTCCTTAATATAATTGTTGGTGAAAAAACGTTTCTACACAATCAAGCACTATAGTAGTGCATATTGTGATAGCAGCTTGTTGCTGCTCCCAGGACACAGTACTCAGCTGTTATGCACACTATTGGACAAAAACAAACACATACGGCATACAGCGCGAGAAACAAAAGGACCCAAACACAATGGGCTGGACAATGAGTCCGCTGCCAAAAACTGATATCACACAGATATAAATGGCGAAGAAATCTTCGAGACAATACTCCAAAAATATATTTTGTATTGTGATACTAAATCGTAATTCAACCCACCGGCAAACGCTTTGTGGACAAAGGACTGAACAAACCCTCCAACATAACGTTAACCTCCCAATGTTTAGTATCTGTAAAACATCTTTAATTTATTTTTCACGATATATTAAGGTTCGCAAACTTCTTTGGTCACAAAAACAGCGCAAAGAAATCTGAACAACAAAGGATTTATATGGTGAGAAAACGCACAACTTACCGCAGTGACAGCTCGTGATCAGTGGTTTAAATTGCTTACACAAAGCGCTATTAACTCATTTTTAGCATCCTCCGTGGGGAAGGCTTTTTTTCCATTCCGAAGCATTCAGAATCCTCTCTGCAATCTAATAAGACAACTGTCACGATGTTATGCCTGGAGTATATGGAGTGTTTCATATAATTTGTTCGAAGAAATCCAGATGCTTTCAAACTGGCTCGGTATCATCACATGCATGCATTTTTTGGTATCCCTCCGGTTTCCTTCCTTTCTATTGTAGCCTATATCTGATGGCACTCAGTGTTTTCATTTTGATTCACATGCACCGTGTCTTTGGAGTATACCATTCATTTAAGAATGGGGGGTTTGTACATAATGTGGGCCTCAGTGAATGAAGCTGAAGCATTGTGCACCTCACTCAGTATTAGTTTTATCAAATGGTCCACACATATAAGCGTATTCTTCAGATTATCTCTGTGTAAAATGTTAGTGTAAACAATGTGACTGTAAGTGGGCAAAGTAAATCCATTCCCAAAACTTGTAACATAGAGTCATTCTATTTAGGGGTACATTTAATGTTAGCTAAAAAGACAGAAAATCAGTATTCTTTTTTGATAAATAAATTAGGTGGTTGAATAATATATCCCCTTAATGTGCTAAATTAATTGTTTGGCAAGCTTATTAGCTCTAATTACTTTTTATGTTCATGAAAATTACCATTTGATTCATTATTTTGTCAATTGTGTTACAGACAAATGTTGTGTAAAAAAAATCCCACATGTGGAAATACACATTTGTTTGAAGGTTTTGAGTCTATTCACTAGAGTTTTTGAGGCTATCTGTCTAACTGATTTGGCTTCATAAAGGGTTACTGTGGGATGCTATCATGAAGGATGATCACAGTATGCTGAATTTAGTGTTATTCACCATCCTTACCAAAGTCATCCATCTCCAGAGATATCCCCATCTTTTTTTCTTACATATTAGTTTACTTAGTGAGACTTCAAGTTGTAAGGACTTAAAAAATAACATCATAACACTTTTCAGTCAAGACTAAGCAGAAATAGATATATGCCAAATCTATAATATTATATAGGCTTTTGTTAATCATGAGGAATTCTGAATGCTTTTTTAACCCTTGACGAATGTGAATATAATTTTTATATAATATTATGGATACAGAGTTCATAGAAAGTGTGGCCGTTAAGTTTATGCATTGTTTTCCATGGTTTTAGGCAATTCCTATGTAATTTCTGTGTAATGACAAAAGTTGGTAAGTATTTATTTTTATCAACAACACTCAGTGGGAGCATAAATTGACACTGAATTGCCAGCATTGTCAACCGTTGCCAACTGTGTTAAAGCTGATGGGTAACACAGCTGACATTCCAGCCATTTTCGGGCCTTGTGCAAACTGCTGCCTTGGAATAGTTGGTACATGACCATGATTAACTTTTGTTTTTATTCTTTCTCTACATGTTTATAAATATAACATGAGATGCTAGTTCACCAGAAGATGTTGATAACACAGTTGACGGTGAATAATCTAGATAAAATACTGAAGAGGAGACTTTCCACATGGTTTTTTAAATTTCCCTCCAAAAAAGGAAAATACTTCATGCAATGTGGGATGTGGGACTTTGGAACAAACCATTTCTGATTTATAGGGGGTTTTATGGGGAGTAACACAGTTGACACTGATTACTTGGATAAACACAAAATGGATGATTTAATTTGGATGCATGAGCAAAATATTTTTTTAAACACCTTTCTCACGATTTAATGATTCTTTTGGACAAATATATATAAGAAATATAAATACAGAAACATGTATTTTAGAGCTAATCTAAAGAGCAAAACCTCACATTTTCAAATTGGACAGCACAAAAAAGGTAATTCCAGTATAGATTATCCCAATTTTTGCAAGATAAAAGAAGGATATCTGTTGGATTTTTGTATTAAATTAATTAGAAATGTCCTCTGATTTAAAAGTGATCATTGTTTGAAGTGAAAAGATATTGAAAAATGTGTAAATGTGACATGTACCCCTAATTATAGAATGACGCAGTGACAACCGTCTAACAACGTTTTGGCAACAATTTGTTTTATGGTGAACATTGTCACAAAGCTGTCACAATGTTTTTTTGTTTTTTTTTTCTGCTGCAACATTTTTTTTTTCTCCATAAATAAATAAATAGTCCTAAATAATAATCTTGATTTAATCAATTAAAAACATACACAAAAACTAAACTGATTAACTTAAACTTTCTGGCGTTATTATTATAATATATATATATATATATATATTAATTATTTGCAGTTACATATAATTTATATTTATTATTATTATTATTATTATTTGTTAATAAATACCATTAATCGCTTATGCTATCATCATCAGACTTTCATAATTTATATGTAAATTTCTAAAAAAAAGTATATATATACTTATAAATATAAATGTAAGTATGTCTACATTATCAGCATGATCAAAACTTTGCAGTAAATTTGCTGTTGTACGCAATCATGCCCTCTGTCGTCTGATCGTTAATTTATTTTTCTTTGCAAATAAAGGCATATTAATGTTTAAGAATTGTATTTTGTATTTATTTATTTATAAGTATAAGGTATTATAAGTATAAAATATAAATGTACAGGCCTTGAGGGATGTTTATTTGTTCATTTCTCAAATGTGGCATTACATGCTTTGACCCTTCAATAAAAATAAAAAAAAACATTAAAATACAGTGGTTGTGATACGTATTGATACGCTGTTTATGTGCATTGTGTGTTAAGTAGTCTGCTATACAGTTTTAAAGATCTCTTTGATTTACATTACAAGCAGAATATCATACATCTTTTTGGCCATGTAAAATAACTACATCAAATTGCATATTTATTTTTTTATTCGTTGGGGCTTCTAAATATAATTAAGTTTTATTTTTCATTCGAGTGCGACCTATATATTATCGCTATCATATAATCAATCAATTATAATACAAAACAAACAAATATAGACAAAATGTGTTTTATTATAAGAAGAATATAAGATTGATTATTTGTATCACAGGAAAGTTTTGACTAATTCCTGGCGCTGTCTAGTGCTGAAACACGATACGATTCTATTAATAGAAAAGAAGCTTCAAGAACATCGAAGTTAAAGCAGGTTATTAGACTAGAAGACCAATGGACATTAATGACATGTGAGGAAACCTTTGTATAATAACAAAACATACTGTTTCTGCTCATCTGTGCAGGGGAAGGCCGTGACTGGTGCGATTGCACATCGTTCAGGATTTTTAACACCTGTCTTAAACAGGATGAACTTGGTTATTTCAACAGGGTAAGATATAAAGCACTAGCGCCCTCCTGCGTGACAGCTGCATCAATACAATGCAATATAAGATGCAGAGATAAAATCCTTTGAAGCTGCAATAATAATGATAAAAACAATTTAGCTTACATGGGAAAATAGATTTTCTTTAATGCTCTTTTGGATATATTAGCACGTTACCACAGTATTATATTATATTTATGTTAAATAATATACATATCTATATATTTATACAGTAAATCGTCTCTTTGTTAAAGCTGGGCTTGCTTTTTATTATGCTACACGTTACGAAATTTGGACGAAATTGTTTAGTGTGGAAATATCACTTTACACGTCGTTATAGGCTCATGAACATCATACTCATATGCACAAATCAACCTGCACGTGCAAAGAGTCCCCTCTGCTGGTGATACTTTAAAACTGCTACAGGGATTGGTTAAATGAGACAATGCATGTTAGAATACATCTCTTAAATTATATAATGGCATTATGACATGCTTCATTTTGCACAAACGCACTATATTTAGATTAAGGCACATATATTGATATAGTTTATACTGTAAAAGTTTTCTAAAGAGAAGAATTGCCATTAACAAAAGGAAAACATGAATAAATGCATTAATGATTGGGGAAGAAAAAAACACATGAATGATTCAATTAAGGGATGTTAGACAGTCTTTGAAGCTTAGTTCTATACACTACCAGAAAATGTTCAAAGGTGGCAGTGTTATGCTTTAGAAAATAACATGTGAACTGAACTTACGTCATAAAATATAGGCTACTTCATTCAGCATGTTGCTTTCTCTTTACCACTTGTGTTATTATGGTGGATGTTGATATATGCTGAAGGATCAAACACACACATATATCAGTCTATCATTTTTCATTGTTGTGCATGCAACCGATGGCTACTGGTTTTGAAATGATAGCTTCCTTAGAGGCATGCTTTGAGGTCTCACCACAAATTATCAAATGCTCTGGACTGCCTAATTCTGGTGCTCCAATAAATGTTTGATCCACGAACCACTAAGAGGCTGGCTGTGTACCACAAATAAATCAGAACCATCTGCTGAAATGTGATGGAGATTTTGCGGAGAAACTCTGGAGTTTATGCAGTTCTGTTCAAGCCAACCCGCAAATGTGTCTGAACCAAGCACAACCCACAAACATTTATTTTTCTTTTTTCTTCCTTTTTAATGTATTTAAAGCAAATGTTACTGATTTAAATAGACTACTGAAGCAAATCAGTAGTCCAGTTTTTGTGATTGTTTATGACATTTTTTTAAAGTAGTAGCTTTGAATCCATTTTTAGTAATTCATCTGGTCAATACGTCCTTCAGTAGAAACAACTCCTAAATTATAAATATTTCTATTACACATCCCACTGTTAAACCACTGAAAAATCGACAACAGGTCTAAAATAATGAGTTAGGTCTATGTGACATGAAAAAATAGTTTACTGTCCCTTTAAGACTGCGCTATTGTCATTGGTCAATGGCCATCAGTATCGTGTGCGCTTGTGCGGGTTCATTCTGCTCCCGGGGCGAGTGTTATTATAAGGCCTAGAATTGAATGCACCTGCATTGAGGGAAAAATCAGTCTGTTAAATTAGATATTGTGACAAATGCTATTTTGACTTGTTATTAGCAAATAACACAATCCAGATAAAAATGGCTGAATTACCGATGGGGAAAGGGGTATCCGCAGGAAAAATAGCAAGCAATGTACAGAAAAAAATTACCAGGGCTCAGGAAAAGGTAAGACGTTTTAACCATCAGATATATATCAAATACATCATCTCTTTCAACACGGATCTCAGTGTTATTTGCCTGACATCACAATTAAACATCTAAGGACGTCAGTATCGTCCTCTAGCGTGATGTGTCAAAGGAACGCGTCAGAGTCGAGGCTCATCCATGTAGCTACTGATTATCAGATACTAAAATACGTGCATTTGCCTCATCTATATTTGCAAATGTTTTGATAATTTTATGGATAATGCAATTTCGAAAGCGCAAACTCGCTGTTTATTTAAATGCACTGGGGCTGTTATATGGAAACGAGCCTGTTAGACTAGATTTGTGCGTTCGCGTTGAAACCAGGACGATCAGTTCTCAATGTGCTTTAAGCTTCAATTAACCCATTTTTGCCTATAAACCTTCGCATTAAATAGATGAAATAGATGAGCGCGGCGGGGATGTCCGGATCCTTTTAATGAATTGGTTCACAAAACAAGTCCGAACGATTCGTTCACGAATCTGATCACGATTCGTCGGCTCACTCGTTCATCAAACCGAGATTTGATATAGATTTTTTGATATACATATTTGACTCTGTGATATACATAAACAGTAGTTGTTTTTTTCGCGTTCACTTGATCACACTCACTCAATGACGTTTTAACCGGTTCTTTGAACGGATCGTTCTAAAGAACCGATTCGCGGAAATGAGTCAGACTTCCCTTCACCACAGCAAATGAGCAGCTGCATCCCCCTCATCCTTTTGATTCGTCCGCTTTTGAATGCTGCAGCCTGATATTTCACAACCTTATGTAAAATACACAAACAACTTTTGTTTTAACCTCCTCGCTCAAGCCCAGAAGTAAATTGTGGTCAGACTATTTCCATTATTTCCTTTAGAATGATGTTTGGGTTCTTCACACCAGCTGTCACTGAATAAGGCTACGGAAATGAAAGATTTCCTTTAAATGTTGCAGAAACAAATACATATGCTAGTCATGGTCTTTGAGCAATAGATATGATTTTGACAATTTATAAATGATTTGTACAGTATTTAATAAATAAAGTTCCATTTAGATCTTTTTTATGTTCATCTGTGCAGCTACAGTAGCTTGAATTGAATCTGCTACTGTCGTTTTCTAAAGAGCAATAGTCCTTTATGTTGTAGACACACATTTACAGGATAATAGGCTCTAGATATCCAGTCTTAACCTACAGTATGTATTTCTCATCAGTGTAAAGAATCTCACTCCACATAGAAGTTCTGGGTTGTCATTGCAAATTGAAAACACTTGAACTTATTGTTCATTTAATATTTCAATAACATGAAGTACATAACTAGCAAAACTGGAAATGTAACAAACCACAATAAATGCTTTTTAAAAACATGAGCAATGTCTTCAATAATGCAATCATCTTCTCTCAGGTTCTCCAAAAGCTTGGCAAGGCAGACGAGACTAAAGATCTGGCATTTGAAGAGGGTGTGATCAACTTCAACAAACAGCTGGTGAGTGTTTTTCTTTTTCGAACGAATTTTTTATTTATTTATTTTTTTCATGTTCAACTGCAAGCACTGGGAATCTATTCTATTTTTTTCTTCTTGGTCTGTGACTCTCTGTTTCCATTTGTCTTGGGCTTACATAGGTTGAGGGATCCAAACTGCAGAAAGACCTGCGGGCCTATTTGACTGCTGTGAAAAGTGAGATTATCGATTGACAAATTTACACACCTAAATGCAACATGACTCAAGGATGTTGTGTTCTTAGCATTGCTGATTTCTTTCTTTCTCATGGTTTCCCCCAGCCATGCATGAGTCTTCTAAACATCTGTACGAGTGCCTGGATGACATGTATGAGACTGACTGGTATGGCAGAAAGGAAGTGGACTCACTTTTGGAGGTTATTGTTTTATACTCAAGTCAATGTCAGTAAAATGTGTTTTAGACTCAAACAGTGTAATTTGAGCCCCCTCTTGTCCTATTAATACAGTTTAAAATGTCTCAGCTTTGTATTTTAAAAAGGAATAATTTCAAAACAGGACAGAAAATTGCTGTTTCTTTATGTAAAGAGTAAACCAAATAATTTAGAATGTTATAAAATTCATTTAACACATAATTAAGGGCAGATGTGGCAAAAGGTATGCTCTAAAGCTTTTCTTCTTTCCATTTTCTTGTTTTTAATTCATGACTATCTGTCATTTCACCATGTTTTATTACATATTACACTACTGTTCTGTTTTTTTATGTTTTGAAAGAGTATGCTTGCCAAGACTGCATTTAATTGATTAAAGGGGTCATATGATGCGATTTCAATTTTTCCTTTTTCGTGAATAGATAAGATCTCTAAAGTTGCAAAGACTAAAGTCTCAAACCCAAAGAGATATTCTTTTTAAAAGTTAAGACTCATCCACGCCCTCATAAAACGCCTTGTTTAAACACCCCCCCCCCCCCCCCCCATCTATACATCACTGTGTGGGAAGATTTGCATAACACCACCTAAATGTTTTTGTTTTACACCCAGAAGGTTTTATTGTTTTTGTCTTGTCCCACCAGTGTTCTGACTGGAACACAGCATCACATGGTAAAGGGCGTAACATTTCCGTCACACACCTGAGGCATTCGGCCAATCACAAAGCTCTGGGTAGCTGGCCAATCTGAGCACACCTTTCTTTTTAGACTGATGAGCTTTGTAAATATTTATACATTTCAGAAAGGTGGGGCATAGGGAAGTAACAATAATGTACCATATGTGGAAAATAATGTTTTTTTTTTTTTTACATTAAACCGCATAAACACATTTCGTTACACCAAATAATGTTATTTTTTTGCTACGTCATATGACCCCTTCAGAATTCAGAAAACAATAGTATTGTGAAATATTATTACAGTTAAAAAAATAATTATTTTGTATTTAAATATATATTGAAATATAATTTATTTCTGTAAAGGCAAAGTTTAATTTTAGCAGCCATTACTCCAGTCTTCAGTGTCACATGTTCAGAATTCATTGATGATTTGCTGCTTAAGAAACATTTCTTGTTATCAACGTTAAAAATAGTTTTGCTACGTAATATTTTTGAGGAAATAGAGATACATTTTCTTTTAATATCTTTTTTACTCTCTTTTAATCAATTTAATGTGTCCTTGCTGAATAAAAGTATTAATATCCTTTTCCTTTTTCTTTCTTTTTTTATCCCATGACCTCAGACTTTTGAACAGTAGTGTATGTGTATGCATTTTACATGTCCACCATTTTTACTTGATTTCTGCTTTCTTTGAAAGGAATGTTAGGAGTGAGGAAACAGATGGGAGGTAATTCAAGGGGTTTTGATTATTAATTAGTTGTTGATTTTATAATAGCTAGTTTCTAAACATGTAAATGCTGTTTAGCTTTTCAGCAGTAACTGCAAAAAATTATTATTCATCCACCAAGTAGTGACACTAGAATTAGCTAAATAGTTTTACAACACTGAGGATCCAGCTGCTCTGTGGTTGTCCCGATAGGTACAGCACGTGTCATGTGTGGTTGTGTACTTCATGTATTTAAGATAGTCTTCCACCATCCTGATCTTTTGTATCTATTGTTGTGTGTGTGTGTGTGTGTAACAGGATTCAGACCTCCTTTGGACAGATTTCCATCAGAAACTTGTGGACCATGCACTTATATCCATGGACACTTACCTGGGCCAGTTTCCTGACATCAAAGTACTAAGATCCCAAAACGATGCTGTAGTTTAACATATCAGGCTGTGATTTTCTGTTTAACATCTGTATACTTCTTTTCAGGCCCGTATTGCAAAGCGTGACAGGAAGCTGGTGGACTTTGACAGCGCACGACACAACTTTGCTGCTGTAAACAAAGGCAAGAAAAAGGAGGGGATCAAGATCACCAAGGTACAGCCCTTTGTTTTTTACAAGACTTTTGCCATTTAGTTTCTTGTAGTCATGTTGTTGTTTTAATGTTTCTATAGTCGGTGCATATGGAGTAAGCCACTTTTTTCCTCTTCTCTATGTAGCCAGCTTCCCTGCTGGAGAGGGCCGCCCCAGTCTGGGCTCAGGGGATCCTGTCGGCCCATAACGTGGCTCAAACCAGCCTCTCCAGGAGTCAGGTGAAACACTATAACTTAAAGGGATAGTTCACCTGAAAATAAATTCAAAAATTCTGTCATTTACTCACCCTCAAGCTGTTATCAACCTGTATGATTTTCTTTCTTCTGTTGAGCATAAAAGGGAACATTTTGAAAAATGTTGGTAACCAAACAGTTGACGGCAGCCATTGACTTCCATTGAATGAAAACAAGTACTATGGAAGTCAATGGCTGCTCTCAACAATAAATTCCTTACATTTTACTACTTTCTGAGCTATTCTGAGATACTAGCCATCATCCTGATCATTTTGCTTGGTCAATATCAGCCAGAACAAATAAGTATTTTGTTATTACATGGTTATTCCAGGCATTTTTGGGCCAAATAAATGACAAATCAAATATGGCAGGTGAAGCTGTTCATCATGTTTGATTAGCTGTGGGTGAATAAGATGAATGAACTCCATGTCGTGCAATAATGTCATTTTTTATGTTTATAGGCAGAGGAAGAGCTGGAGAGGGCACAGAAAGTGTTTGAGGAGATTAATATAGATTTGCAGGAGGAGCTGCCATCTCTGTGGAACAGGTCTGGATTTATTTATTGTCTCTCATAGATCTTCTTTGTGTTTAGTCTCACAGACTTTTGATTTAGGCATTTATGGTCCACATTCCAGCTAATTCTGGCTAAAATCTGCTACTTAGACAGGAAGAACCATGTTCATCATCTAAAACAACGTGCAACTGTTCATTTACTTTATGAGAAATATATGGGTGGATAAATGTAAAATCTACAATAATAATAGACTGTTTTTTAACAATGCAGTAATACAATCAAATTATTGCACAGCAGTATCTGTTTTACAGATAACATCAAAGACAGTGGAAAATGTCTAAATGATAAGTATGCAGTTTAACTGCTAAAAGCAAGTACCTCAAGCAAAATTCAAGAGAACATATTTCACAGATTCAGTGTCATGAGCCTCTGTATTTGCCACTTTGTCAAATACAGTACCTGTACACCCTGAATCACAGAAATGACCTGACAATCTGATTCACTCTTGCTATTTTTGTGTGCAATATGCACCAGATGGGTCATAAATGGTACATGGGTGTAGCGTCTTAGACTGAGGTCTGTTGTCATCTTGTGGAGGGCTAAGACTGTGTTTGCTCTCTTCCAGTCGTGTTGGCTTTTATGTGAATACATTCCAGAGCGTGGCTGGTCTGGAGGAGAAGTTTCACAGAGAAATGGGAAAAGTAAGGGCTCCAGCTCAACACCATCCACTGACAGAACATTGTTATTATGTTTTGTATATAAGTGTTAATAATCTAGTGAATGAGTAGTTTATGTGTGTGTGTGTATTAATTGATTAATATAAATATTATTAATATAATATTGACTGTAACATATGAACGAAAAACTTCTACATTTCAAAAGATGTTGATTTTCCATGTTTATATATGTTTTTACTTACAGATTAATCAGAATCTGAATGATACGCTGGAGGAATTAGAAAATCAAGATATGTCCAGGTTAGTCAAATGTATATGCAGCATACATACTTAATGTTTACATTTATAAGCACTGCATTGTCTTCATTGTATATTTTAACCATGCTGGCTCCTTTGTAGCTATTTTGCCTCAAAATGGTGTGTAAATTGTGCATATGGCAATAATTAGTATTTATACAATTAAGTTTATACAATTAAATAAATGAACAAACCAAACACACCACTCTCACAGAAAAACAGGTAGCCAAGGGGTGAGGACATCAACAGCCCAGAAGAGGTAACGGTAGCCCTACAGTGCTGTGTGATTGAGTGTGTGTGTGTGTGTGTGTGTGTGTGTGTGTGCGTGTGTTCCGTACCAAAGCTGTTTGTGTGCCCTCAAGGGCTGCCCACTTAGACAGGGGCTTGTCTCGTGCAGTCTGTCTGCAGTCCTGAGAGTTCACTGCATGAACAGATTGATTTTGCACAGGAAGTATCTGCGTCTGCATGAATACCTGTTAATTTTGGTACTATCCTAAGTGTAGTTACAGAATTTCAGTTCTGGCTTGGAAGTCTCTCAGATAAGCTGTCGGTCACACTGGCCATCTAAGACTAGGACTTGCACTGTGAAGCATTGGTGCTTGCATTGAGCCTAATCAAAGCATGACACACAGGGGCTCTTTATAGCCATGATACTGTATTTCATTATTTGTACTTTATGCTGCAGTGACAAAACACAAGATGCCAATCACACACTGAGTCCAGGAGGACCGGCAGCCATACCCAAATCACCGTCCAAGGTATGCATGTAGAAAACACCAATGCATTGTACTTGCATGTAAAATAACACAGCCCTGCATCTTGAGAAAAAATCTTGGTCACACTTTATTTTAGGGTCCAATTCTCACTATTAACTAACCATTAACTATGACTTTTGCCTCAATTAACACCTTATTTGCTGCTTATTAATAGTTTATAAGGTAGTTGTTAAGTTTAGGGTATTGGGTAGGATTATGGATGTCATGCATTATATGTACTTTATAAGCACAAATAAACAGCCAATATGTTAATAATAGACATGCTAATAAGCAACTAGTTATTAGTGTGAACTGGACCCTATACTAAAGTGTTACCAAAATCTTAAATTTGGTGATTATCAGCATATATTTATGTATCTGCTTTAATGCTCTTAAAATATCAAAATAAATGTGACCCTGGACCACAAAACCAGTCTTAAGTCGCTGGGGTATATTTTTATCAAAAGCCAAAAAAAACAACATTGCATTGGTCAAAAGTACATATTGTTCTTTTATGCCAAAAATCATGTAAAGTAAAGATCATGTTTCATGAAGAAATTTTGTAAATTTCCTACAGTAAATTAATTTTTGATTAGCAATATGCAATGCTAAGAATTCATTTGGAGAAATGTTAAGGCTATTTTCTCAATATTTAGATTTTTTGGACCATCAGATTCAAGATTTTCAAATAGTTTTATCTTGGCCAAAAATTGTCATATCCTTAAAAACCATAAATCAGTGGAAAACTTATTTTTTTCTGCTTTCAGATTATGTATAAATCTCAATTTTGAAAAATTGACACTTAAGACTGGTTTTGTGGACCTGGGACAAATATAAAAATAACAAAAGCATTCATAAGTAAATTACAATTAAAGCAAGGTATTAAATGAATTTAACTTACATTTAGCAAAGGAATTGCATCAGGACACATAAAATAGTGTAAAATGATGTGCTTGAGCAAACAGCACTATTTTTGGAATCAGTACCCCAAAATTTATAATTGTGATTGTGACTGTGATTTGCCAGTATTAAAGTGATTTTTAAATGAAATATGAAACCTATTTCATTTTTGTGTTTCTAGCTAAAGCCTATGGTTCCTCCACCTCCTAAAGTTACTCCATCAAAGGATATGAAGCAGGAGAACATTATCAATCTGTTTGGTGAGGCATCCGCCCCAAACATAAGTGTCACTTCGCCAACACAGGTCTGCAGTACTTTCTTCTCTTGTAATTCTCGTCTTTGGGCTAATTATGCTACTAGTAAAGACACTAGGACTTGCTAAAATAGTTTGAAAAACAGACTTCCTCACAGTTCCCAAGCTGGAATTTGAATAGTAGGATGTTGAATTTGAGTTGGAATGAGTTTACTGAATTAAAATACAATAAATATTGTTGGTATGAAGAACATGGCAATAGCAGGTCACTTCTCAGGTGTTCTTTGAAAAGTTTCCATCTTTTAAGTCTGTTTGGTGTTTGGCTCCACTTGGGTAAATTGTAAAATTGGTAGTTAATATGTTAATATTAAAATTAAATACTTTTTTATGGATGGAATAGAAATTTTGTAATAATTAACTGAAAAATAATACTGAAAAATAAACATAACATTTCGCATAGAATAAACATTTCTTGGAATGTAAATCAATTTGATTTTACTTTCTTAAATTCAAATCCAAATCATACTTTTTGGCTCCTTTTCAAACTCAAGGATTCAAATATTTTGTTTTGATAGTTAGACATCATGCTCTTATATATATTATAAATTCTTATAAACTGATACCCTTGCAAATTTAATATGGTCACATTTACCATTGTTCTGCAAATTGTCATGGATGAATTGCAGTCACTTCAATAAGAATCCATGTAATCTGGAATTTCAAAAAGATTTGTCCACTCAAATTTTGCAACAGGTTTAATTCAGTAAAACAATTTTTCCTGCTTATTAACCAACAGAAACCTTCTCGTCTGAAAGTGACAATGGAGCTTTTTTTCCTGCAAAATTTCACAGGAATTTTCTTTCTGTTTGTCAGTATGATGCTCCAGCCACTGCTAATCTTCTGGATATGGATCTGGACTCACTTCAGGCTGCCACCACACCAGCCGCACAGGTCTGTCAGAATTAGAGGAACTAAAAACAGTTTTTTTTTTCTTACAGTTTTTATTTAACTTTCATTCAATTTAGCTTATAGCAGTGTTGCAGTACTCAGGTTCAGGCAAGACCAGACACAGTTCTGAGCCCAAGGCCATATTTTCTATGTCTAGTAAAGACCAGCTCATTCAAGTATGAGTCTATGCCGAGTCTTAATGCTCCTGAGAATATGGAGTCTAGAGAACTGGATTCTGAGTCTGGTTTCGTCCAAACTCGAGGACTACAACACTTACAGTATGTTTAAATCATGCATTATAACATATTCAAAGTGTGCATGCAATGGAACATCAAATTGACAAATCTACTTTGTCTAGTCATTAATTTAACTTTGCTTTTATGCTTTTTCACAGCCTTGGGAGACTTGGGAGGTGAGTGTGCTTTTATGTTCGCTCATAGTTGTAGTGTATAGCAGCATACATAACCTTTCCTTTTAATTCAAACAGGATCCTACACCATTTTAAAGAATTTAGCTAATAATATTCAGTATATGTAATGGTTGAGGAAGTCTGTCAGTTGCAACAAAAGCTATTCCATTTAATTTCCTTTCACTGCAAAGCTTTCCAGCATAAAGATTGTAAATGTCTTTCTGTCCTGCTTTAGTAACTGTCTGCGATATTAATGTTGCATGTCCCACATCCTTCCATAGAGGCTATATGACCTCCAGTATTGTGTGTTCAGCTGCAGAAATGCTCATCTGTGTTTTACACTCTCTCTGGCTCCTCATTCTTTCTCCTCTCTGAATGATCCCTGCTCATGCTTTTCCCTGCTCCCACATGTACCCTTTCCCACCATTCCCCTCACCGCCAAACCCACCCTCCTCCCTGCCTCTGTAGCAAACAGAGAAGGAAGCTGAGGTCCCTCAGACATGGGACGATGATGGTACCCAGCCTGGGCACTCTGGCTGGGGCGATGATGGTACCCAGGCTACCTGGGATGATGATGGTAGCCAACCTGATGGCTCTCAGCCTGTGCAGGGGAATGACAATGATTCTACCCAGCAGGCCCAGGGGTGGGACGATGATGGGGCTCAGGTACAAAATTCATAGCGCAAGCTGACAGGAGCTGAGCTGTGCTATATTGAGGTCGCGCTCCTGTAGGAACCTGTGGATGGAGGCGAACAGTTGCTTAGCATGGCAATAGGGAGAATGCTGGTAGCAGAGCTAATAGTAGTAATAGTAGCTGAGTAGTTGTAGTAGTAACAGCTACAGCTGGGCTTGCTATGTTATGAGGATAGCTGTGTAATACGCATCTTTTTGTTCTCTTTTTCAATTCTTTGCTCTCTCTTGGTATTTCTACCTCTTATTCTTCAATCTGTATTGGCCCTCTCCTTCTCTATCTCCCGGTCTTTTCTTTTTGCAGGTCACAGAAAAGGTAGCTGTTACAGAAGAGGCAGTAGCTGAAACCATAAATGAAGTAAGTGATGAGTAAGTAAATAATATAAGGCATAGCATACGATCCAAAAGTGTAAAATCTGATCATCCAACCCAAGGCAACAGCATAAAGAACAAAGAGGAAGTCCATAGGCGACTCAAACCCTTTATCAACATACACTACTAATCAAAAATGTATTTATTTTTGTTCAGGAAGTATGCATTAAACTCATCAAAAGTGACAGTTAGGACATTAATAATGTTACAAAAGATTTCGATTAAAAAAAAAAATGTTGTTTACCACAAAAATGTTCACGCTTTCCACATAAACATTATACAGCACAATTGTTTTGAACACTGATAATAATGAGTTGCAAATCAGCATATTAGGCTGATTTCTGAAGGATCATGTGCCAATGAAAACTGGAGCTGAAATTTATCTGTCATCACATAAAAAAAGACGTTTATTAAAATATATTAATATAAAAAAACACTTATTTTAAATTGCTAAATTTCAGATTATTACTGTTTTTATTATATATGTATATATATGTTTTTTTTTTTACTTTTTTTTTACTTTTTTATCTAATGTAGCCTTGGTGAGCCTTGTATTAAAATAAATAAATAAATAAATAAAAAATTGAAGGCTAATAAGTGAGTTAGGACTCCCTCTGGTGGACTGAAGGAGCAGCTGCAGACCCCCAGAGCAGTCCTAAACACCTACCAAAGTGTAGCATTAGCTTGTCAGACATCAAGCGGTGCACATTTCATGTTTTGATGCTAATTATTAATATAATACATAAAAAAGTAAAACGCTTATGTCTGTTATTTATTGACATTTATTGTTTAACCCAGACTGCACAGGCGACCACAGAGAGCACAGAGAGTGTAGAGATGCCAGAATCCTTCCTGTTCAAAGTGAGTGCGAAATTATGTTTCAGTTTAGCTAACATTGTTCTTTTAATTAACTAACATTGTTCTTCATTAGCAGAAGAAGTGAGACATGTATTTGTGTGAATATAGGTGAAAGCAATGCACGACTACAATGCCAATGACTCTGATGAGTTGGAGTTGAAGGCCGGAGATGTGGTGCTGGTAGTAAGCTATGAAAACCAGGATGAGCAGGTTAGTATAGTCGTTTTGATCAGTTCATACCCAAGAGATCTTGGTTTTAGCATCACTTAACAGTGTTTCTGTGCTTACAGGATGAAGGGTGGTTAGTGGGAGTCAAAGAGTCCGACTGGATTCAGCACAAAGATCAAGGGAAAAAAGGAGTCTTTCCTGAAAACTTCACCCAGAGGATGTGAGTGGCTGTGATCCACTTGACCTGTTGTTAATCCTTCTGTATAACTCCTTATTGCTTCCCCTCAAAATGCAGACAAAAAAAACACTGTACTACACTAACAAATGCACAGTCACAGGCAATCTGCTGGTTATGTTTGTGGAAGTTGTTGACAGGTTAGTCTTTGCGTTGTTGTCACCATGTCTCATATTTGTCACGGTGCAAATATAAGAAGATTGGAACAACCATTGATAAAATAAGTTGTATTCTGTTAACTAGTTTCGCCTTGTTTAATAGATGGAGTAAAATACCCAAAATAAGTCTTTGCTGCAAATGTTTTTAGACTAGACATTCTTAACCATGTCCCATTTTGTGTGGAAATGTTTTAAAGTCGAAATCCCAGATGAGCAAACAAACTGGTGAGAAAACAGTCTCTATAGTCCAATACTGAGTACTAGCTGCATGATATATATAGTAATGTCACAGGTTGAAGCAAACAGTATTTATTTTTAAAAGGTGATTAATATTCCTCTTGAGACTGGAATGCACTATACAGCTTTTCAAATCTAAACAGATTTTAAAAAGCACACAAAAAACACTAGGCGTCGTACACTTGCCATCTTTGTAAATGGTTACAGAGGAAAAACTGGACATCAAACACTAAATAACTGAGGGTCATAAACTACAAACGACTTCAAATTGTTATTGTTTCTAGGAGATGCACTATTAAAAATAAAGCTGCTTAAAAATAACCATTTTTTGGTTCCACAAAGAAGTATTCAGTCAAAGATTATTTAAAGAACCATCTCTTTATTGGCTTTTTATAATCTGAAGAACCTTCTTTCACCACAAAGAACCTTTTGTGAAACAGAAAGGTTCTTCAGATGTTAAAGGTTCTTTATGGAACCATGTAGACAAAAGGGTTCTTCTATGGCATCGTGTGAAGCACCTTAATTTTTAAGAGTGTGTGACAAATAAAAGCAATATGTGTTCTAAATTCTAAACGGTTAATATCCTCTGATTGGATGAAATCACAGGCTGAATTTTCTGTGAAATCTGTCAACTCCAACAGCCCGAAATCAGCAACTAGCGCCAATTCCTCCAGACTGTAAATTAGGGCAAAAATCTGTACAAAAGTCACGTTGTGAATTCCAGCCTTCAGTTCCATAGTCCTACAATAAATACGACAGCTGAACACTCCTTGAAGGAAATCGAGTTTGACGTCTCAGAGTCAAAGATCTACCAGATCCATTTCTGCATGTTTAAATCAGAAACAAACTCAAAAGGTAAAATAAAACCATCTAATATAGTTAAAGGAGTATTTAAACCTTCTCATTAACGAACAAAAAACATATGCACTCATTCTATATGCAGTTAACGATGACACTAATGAGGCTGATGTATTTAACCCCAGACTCTTGCTCAGGTTATATTTATATGAACCTGTGTGCTATCTTTCACCCTTAGCTTTACCTTATACACAATATTACTGTCCACTGATTTTTTGTTGTTGTTGTTGATGAAGCCATTTCAGAAATGAATGTGGTTAATATTCTTCACTGTGCAAATTGAGTCATATACACATAACTTGTCACAGTCATTTAGTAAAACACGGTTTATATCAACTGAAGGAGAATTTCTGTCCTTCTTAACATGAAATGCAATAATCTCTGCACAGATTTTTATTTCTTCATGACTCGTATTCATAGACACATCAGAGATATTGGATAATGGCATTTTGTGATTTGAAAGCGGGTATTAATGCTCATTTGTGTGAGTTTTAATACAGTAGAACATTCAAAAGTGACTTGGAATATGCATAATATGAATTCAGTCCTCTTACACTGTAATTATAGTTTTATTTTTGTACATTGTGAGTCAAATGAGAGTTCAAATGATTTTATGTGCCATGAACACTGGCTTTTACCTGGGGTCTTTCTCAGTGCTGTATACTCTGGTCTTTTCATGTTTGAATCAGAAAGTACCATCAATCTCAGAGCAAGAGCAGGTTTAGTGAGGATTTGAACTTTTATAAGGAACTGAACTCAAGCTGGTATGGCGGAGATATCGATTTTCCAGTCATCTGTTGTGCTGAATGAGAACTTGTTTGGTTTGCTTGCTACCCCTGATCTCTCGCTAACTGGACGCGTCATGTGACGCAAGCTTGAGGGAGGTCTTGCCATGCTTCACCAGGTTTGAAGCACGTGTTGCGTGCTAGGTTTTGGTATCCAGTACTGAGAAATAAATGTGATCTTGTATAGAGACTGATTACTGAGTTATTTAAGCTGCCAATGCATCTTTAATGACCTCACACAAGCTCTTAATTAAATCGAAAAACCTTGTTGGTGGACAAACACTTCCTCTTCATGTATTTGAGCACAGTTACGATATTTGCTAGTGTTGTTGTGTTGTTGCAATTGTGTCTGTGATCATTGTGTAGTTTTGTTACATTTCTTCACTAAAGATACAAATTCTCTGAGCATATCTATATCTATAACTAGTGTGAATGTGAAAGGAGCATACTTAAATCCATGAGCAGTGTGTCTGTGTGTAGTGACTTGATGTTTTTTTGCTGAGGTTGGCCTGGGAAACCAGGGTCACTTTGCGCCACTGTAAGCCATGAGTAGTCATTCTGCAGTCCTGTATCCTGCTGACTCACCAGTGCTAATAAACATGGATTTAATCCTGTCAGATTTCATCTTTTGTGTGCACAAATTGTCCATATATATATATATATATATATATATATTTAAAATATTTATTACAGAAATAAGAATATACTCGTGCAAAATGATTGTAATTGAAACAGTTGTGATTTGTGATTGTGTTCATTGCAATTAAATGAAAAACTATTATAGATTAAATTAATATGAAATGCAATTAGAAAAAATTAGAGAGCTTTTATGACTTAATTTATATAATTTCATTAATTCTATTGTCTTTTAAATATTTAACCCTGGACCACAAAACCAGTCTTAAGTCGCTGGGGTATATTTTTAACATTGTATGGGTCAAAATTATAGATTTTTCTTTTATGCCAAAAATCCATAGGATATTAAGTAAAGATCATGTTGCATGAATATATTTTCTACATTTCTTACCATATTTAGTATTTAGATTTTTTTTTTTTTGCACCCTCAGATTCCAGAATTTCAGATCCTAACAAATCATACATCAATTGAAAGTTTATTTATTCAGTTTTCAGATGATGTATAAATGTCAACTTAGAAAGATTTACACTTAAGACACTTAAGTTAAAGTGCACTGCTGAAATTAAATTATATTTGCTGTCATTTCTACTCTCTCTCTCTCTCTATATATATATATATACACACACACACACACACACACACACACACACACACAAATATATATGTATTTACCCATTTCTAATAAAGTTTAAATTAAGTGGATTTAAAATTTATATAATTTAAATGTAATATATTTGAAAAAATACATTTAAAATTATGATCAAGTACTTTACATGTGCTTTAATATTTTAGTCAACACATCAAAATAAGTGCACTTCTTTAAAACATGACAATGTTTTAAGATAATTAAAATGATTTAAAATGTATTTCAAGTATTACTTTATTAAAGTGCACTTTTTACTTTCTGTAAGTGTGCTTAAGTGGAATTTTATGTCATATATTAGCTGCAAGCACAGTTTTTTAAAGAATGCTTTTAAGATTTGAAGCACACTATAATTGCAAATTTCTTACAATTTAGCACACTTTTTCAAAAGGGTAAGTTTAACAGTAATGTTACAGTCAAAAACACAGATTTCTCCACAAGTCATATCAGCTTCCCAAGCAAAGCTGTTGCAATAATCCATTGTTATTTTAAGTCAATGGGAAGATAATGATTAAAAGGAGTAATGCTGATGAAAAACCACACGTTGCATAACTGAGTCAAAGGCCATCATGTGAGGAGGAATCGAAGAGAGAAAGAAAGAAGGAATTTAGTTAACACTGTAAAAAGAGTGACAGCACAAATAGTAAGGAAAGACAAAGAAAAAAGGAAAGAAAAAAAGAGAAAACAATGGTGAAGACACATAGATGCAAGAAACTCTCATGTAAAGAGCAACCTTTGGACCAAGAATGGCATAGAAGAATAGAGAGCCTAGATGTGAATTCCAGTCCTTCATTGATGCTGAATATTGCCCTTGCACTCCAAGTAAGTATTTATTTATTTATTTTTCTTATCTCTTTTGAAAGTTAAAAAAGTCATATAGCACAGTAAGCATGCACTTTAACTCCTCTGTGGATCACAGCTATACTCTAGCTGTTGAAAGTGAAGTCATCCTTGATTTTCTTTTGTAACTTAAAAAAACATACTTTCACATTTTAGTTACAAATGCTGAAATCTTACCTCATAATGAATTACATAGACAGGATGTTCTCAGAGCAAACATTTAACACAACAACTGAAAAAGTAAAAAGTGTTTTGCTCTCTGTCTCCACACAGCATGTGCTGGTTCTGTCCTCTCTGTGTGCGCTGGTTGTGGAAACACTCATTCAGGAAGTAGACAAAGACAGAATAGTGGCCTATGTGTTCTTTAACTCAGGTATATCTACGCTGTTGCAGAGCTGGATTGGATCACGGTAAGATTACATTTACCCTGTTGCTTTCCATGTGAGCTGATATAGTTGCACTAAAGCATCTATAGAGATAAGTCCAATGTTTACTCTGTTTAGTTTGCCATTGATCTTGGCTCCATCTTTGGACTTTCTGATCCCTGCCTTGGCTCTGCTTTCTGCTCAGTCAGGTGAGAATGACAGAATTAAAGTGAAGCCAAAGACATTCTAAATACCTACCCACTTAAACACACTAACAAACCCAATGAAACACATCTACAGAAAAAATAATATTGTATTGTGTGTTAGGGACTGCTGTGGCCTGCAGGGGGCAGTGCACTGAACCAGAGGAGCCTGTGGCCCCAGCACTCCCAATAAGAGAGGTAGAGCACAGTGCTGTCCGTGGTGCTGAACATTCAGACCACCCTCCATTGTCACATTGTTCTACAGTAACGCATTGTAACAGCAGATCCCACTTCACAAAAAGTAGGCAAATTGATTTATTAAATGTATTTATTTATAACAGCTTTTTTTTAACTTTATTTATTTGAACAGGGACACTGTAAAATATACATTAACCTTAAAAAGGAGAGATGCATTATATCAGGTTGTAGCATTTATGCTAATTTCCACCTGTAGTCCCAGGGCAGGCTGAAATAAAATTATTTCTGCTACTTGAAATAAAATAGATGCTAAATTAAATATGTATTCATTTATTTATTTAAGGGTTTTTAAAGGTAATTTGCTTCTTGAAATAAAATAAAATTTTACCTTTAATATAATTAAACTTTATGTCAGCTACATTTCAAATTTTCATTGAAAAAAAAATGACTAAAATGAAATAAGAAAATTATTATTTTTTTTTTAAATCAAAAACTATATACAAAAGAAATAATGAAAATGACAAAACAAGAAAATTACTACAACTTTAACTAAAGTAACAAATAACTTTTTAAAAATGTATTTAAACAAAACAGTTATTGTTAAAAGTATTTGTAATAACATTCCACGATATTACAGTTTGAAATAAAATCAAATTAAAAATATCAACAAAAACTGTAATATATCAATCATTTATGTATGTATGTATATATATATATATATATATATATATATATATATATATATATATATATATATATATTATACTGACAATCTGTCTGTGCGAGTTTGTCAATGCTTGTCCAGTAAAGTGTCATAATACTTATTCTACTTGGCGTATTGTGTGTATGTGTTTGTGTGTGTGCAGTTGAGAGGCATGGCTGTGGTTGCAGGTATGGTGCAGCTCGCTGTGGGTTTGACTGGTCTGGTTGGCTTTGCACTGGGACATTGTGGACCATTAGTTCTGGCTCCTCTTCTCTGCATTCTGGGTTTTTCCATCTACAGGGAGGCAGCACTGTTTTGTTCTGACCACTGGGGCATGGCTGCACTGTAAGCAAACACATTGATGAAAAAAACTGCAGTTTATAATATTAGTCATTTGTAATATTATTTATATTAGTAATTGAACAATATGGAAACACCCTATAAGAAATACATTTTTCGCACATAGTGTGCAACTACATAGACACACATACTGCACTAAATACAATTTTCTTTGTTTTCAGGGCAGTTGTTCTTCTGGTGATCCTGTCTCAGCATCTGCACTACTTTCTGCGGCTGTCAGCATTCTCCGTCTGCAAGAGACTTTCTGTGAGTCAAATAAAGGTTTTTTGGGGGCGTTTCTTAAAGGGTTAGTTCACCCAAAAATCTAAATTATGTCATTAATAACTCACCCTCATGTCGTTCCAAACCGGTAAGACCTCCATTTATCTTCAGAACACAGTTTAAGATATTTTAGATTTAGTCCGAGAGCTCTCTGTCCCTCGATTGAAGCTGTGTGTACGGTATACTGTCCATGTCCAGAAAGATAAGAAAAACATCTTCAAAGTAGTCCATGTGACATCAGAGGGTCCGTTAGAATATTTTGAAGCATCAAAAATACATTTTGGTCCAAAAATATCAAAAACTATGATTTTATTCAGCGTTGTCTTCTCTTCCGTGTCTGTTTATGAGAGAGTTCAAAACAAAGCAGTTTGTCATATCCGGTTCGCGAACGAATCACTCGATGTAACCGGATCTTTTTGAACCAGTTCACCAAATCGAACTGAATCATTTTAAATGGTTCTTGACTCCAAACGCATTAATCCACAAATGACTCAAGCTGTTAACTTTTTTAATGTGGCTGACACTCCCTCTGAGTTCAAACAAACCAATATCCCGGAGTAATTCATTTACTCAAACAGTAGACTGACTGAACTGCTGTGAAGAGAGAACTGAAGATGAACACAAAGCCGAGCCAGATAACGAACAAAAGACTGACTCGTTCACGAGTCAAGAACTGGTTGCATCGGTTTTTGGATCACCAGTAGTGATGGGAAGTTCGGTTCTTCGGGACAGTTCGATTCAATAAACCGGTTGAAGAAAACGGTTCACCGGTTCTTTTGTGCTCGACGTAATGGCATCATTGGCCTTCATCCAAGCCTTCGGTTTACCCGCGCTCATAACACTAGCACAGAATCAGTTCAGAATCAATCAACAAAAGAATAATTTCGGTTCAGACGCTCTGTGTGTCGGTCTGCTTCACGCTGAATCACACATGCGCAGTATGCAGTACTCGAGAAAGAGTCAGTCTTTTGTTCATTATCTGGCTCGGCTAGGTGTTCATCTTCAGTTCTCTCTTCACAGCAGTTCAGTCAGTGTACTGTTTGAGTAAATGAATTACTCCGGGATATTGGTTTGTTTGAACTCAGAGGGAGTGTCAGCCACATTAAAAAAGTTAACAGCTTAAGTCATTTGTGGATTAATGCGTATTAGAGACGTGAACCGTTTCAAATGATTCAGTTCAATTCTGTGAACTGGTTACATCAAATGATTCATTCACGAACCTGATATCACTACACATCAGTGAACACGCTCACAATAGACCTGGATGAGAAGACAATGATGAATAAAGTCGTAGTTTTTGTTATTTTTGGACCAAAATGTATTTTCGATGCTTCAAAATATTCTAACTGACCCTCTGATGTCACATGGACTACTTTGATGATGGACTAAATCTAAAATATCTTAAACTGTGTTCCAAAGATAATGGGTTCTTATGGGTTTGGAACGACATGAAGGATAATTATTAATAACATAATTTTCATTTTTGGGTGAACTAACCCTTTAAGGCTAGACTACACTGTAAGACTCAACTGATTTTAAAACACTATGCCCTGACTAACTTGCTGATTTCTTTGCAAATGGCTATATACAGCATCACACAGCAAATGACTTAGGATCACACACTAACTTGCACAGAAACATGTGCCTCTTAGTGAAAAGATGCTTGAATCAGTATGAAATATTAAACATGTTCAATATCCTCCAGCTGGTCAGAGTCGGCTCCCATCATACACTACATGATTTTCTGTGAAATCTGCAGTCTGTCAACTTTCACTTGTCCAGACTCGAGAAGTATAGTGTATTCCAGACATTACTTTGATTTTGAGAGCCACTTCTGCAAGTGTTTCTTTACATTTTAATGTTGTGTGACTTACCACAAAAAAAGGAGTTTAATTTCCCTCCCAAAACTAGTGTAACACAGACACCTTAGATGATTTATGGGATTTCCTGTGTTGCACTGGTAGTCGAGCTCTTTTACAGCTTTTAACCTGCAGTACATTAGATCAGTGTTTTGCCTGTAAGAAGATTATATCATTGATCTGGGCAAAGTTTCCCAATGAAGATATGCCTTGTGTTACAGTGATCTTTGGCTAAAATGTTCTTAATTTAATATGAGGTTGAATGTTGTCAAAGGTTATGGGAAACAGTTTAAAGCTTTTTATGAGTGATCGTAAGCTCGTATTGGAATCTTGCTTTTGGGAAATCCTTATTAGTTTTTCTCTGCTCTGTGGAACTAGACAGTGCCTGATTGTCTAGTTATTATTCCCATCCATCTGTGTAAATGTTTTGATGTGGGAGTGTTTGTGTGCAACTTAAAATGTATGAATTACATTATCCAATTTTGATGTATTTTCTTACAGCATTTATTAATGTTAATTTTTAAATATAAATGCTAAAATGTATCAGTATATGTAAAATTTTACATTAACCTAGATTGATGCTTGTTTTCTTTTTAAAGGTTGAAATATGTTTACAATTTTCGCTGAAAATTTGGTGCTAATAAGATTTTTATTTCATATTAATCAACATATTAAAATGATTTCTAAAGGATCATGTGACATTGAAGACTGGAAAATTCTACTTTGTCATATCAGGAAAATATATACAATAGATAAAATATATTACAATAGAAAACAGTTAAGTTTAAATTTTAATAATGTTTCTTTATTGTATTTTCTATCAAATAAATGCACCCCTTTTAAAAAAAATCTTACCAACAACAAACTTTTACATGTACTTATGTTTATGTTTATGTTTATGTTTACATGTACGCATAGATTTAAAATGAGGCAAATGTGGCACCTGCAAATACACGATGACCCTTTTTTTAGAACTTCTATTTTTTATTTTTACCATCTGATCTTTTTGCATAGGAAATAATATAGGTCCAATGACATTTTTGCACTAAACAGTCCATATACTGTTGGGTCACTGTATGTAAGGTCCCTTTTTATGTCCACACCCTATAACAGTTATATTGTCCCTGCTCTTTGTCCCCATTCTGTGCAGGTACTTCTGTCTGTGATGGTGACGTGTGGTGTCTGTGCTGCATTGGTGCATTGGGGACATGTCCATCTGAACTCTGTGACCCACATGCTCTCAACAAAGAGAAACGCCACCTTCATTCAGTCCAGGAACGGCCCACACTCATCTGACTTTGTCTTTCCTAATGACTCTGTACCCTGGCTGGACTTCCCCCTTCCAGGTAATGTGAAAGATCAGTTTTCAGTTTTAGTAGCTTTGTAGCAGCGCGATAGAAATGGTATTTTTTCCTTTTTTTGTTTCGATCTTTATGTTTCTTGTGTACTTTCAGCTCCAGCGCTCCCCCTGCTGTCTGGGAAAAGCATTGCAGCAGGAGTGGCAGCAGGCCTGTCTAGCAGCATTAGCTCTCCGGCTGTCTACGTGGTGGCAGCTCGGCTCCTGAAGGCTCCTGTGGCCCCAGCACATGCCTGTAACAGGGGCCTGTGTGTGGATGGACTGGGAAGTGTGCTCTCTGGCCTGATGGGGGCGCCAGCAGGAATGTGCAGCAGTGTGCCTAATGCATGTGTTATTGGGCTCAGCCAGGTGAGAGACTGTACTGATGCTTTCACAAAAGTATTATGATTGATAGGTTTGCCTAGGATTCATTCTGTTAATGTTTATTGTTATATCTCTTCATGATGTTTCTCTTTTTCTCTCAGTCTGGGTCCCGGAGCAGTGTGCAGCTCGCTGGGGTGTTGTTGTTAATTCTCGGGGTGTCTCCTCAATTAGCTCAGATGGTCTGCTCAGTCCCTCTGGCCATCCATGGTGATCATCATTGTAGATTTTTATATTTTCATTTTCCAAACATCCAAAGGACTTTCCATCTTTGTAGCTCATACTCTACTCTAGTCTTCTTGACTGTATACACAAATCCGCACAGCTACGCAGGTTTATTTCATCGGGTCAATCTATAGTTATGGTTTCAGCCTGAAGATTATGTTGTTATACTCATAGTCTAAATGTTTGCATTTGCTCTTGTTCTCTCAGGTGCGGTGCTCAGCGTGACCTACACGCTTTCCGTAGCAACAGGGATAACTTATTTCCAACATGCAGATGTTGACTCTGGACGCAACATTTTTAATATCGGCTTCACAGTGTTCATGTCACTAGCACTGCCACGCTGGTTCAGACTTCACTCTAACTTCATACAAACAGGTATGGGATAATGCATGTGCTTCATTAAAGGACATTATATACATTATTTTGACACGGGTCCATTTCATTGGATGAATTTTCATCTCTTTGTGTTCAGGTGTACCCAGTGTTGATGTGTTTCTCCGGTCTCTTTTAACCTTGCCCGTTCTCTTTGTGGGGGTTTTGGCTTTTCTTCTAGAGCACACGGTTTCAGGTAAAACAAAACACACAAATACACTACCATTCAAGTAGTTTGTGGTCTGAAAGATTGTTTTAAAAGAAAATATCATATAATTCTAACCAAGGCTGCATTTATTTACAGTATTAGATCAAAAATACAGTACAAACAGTAATATTGTGAAAATGATTATTTCTATTTTAATATATTTTAACATTTAACTTATTCCTGGGATGGCAAAGCTGAATTTTCAGCAGTCTTCAGTGTCGCATGATCCTTCAGAAATCATTCTAATATGCAGATTTGATGCTCAAGAAACATTTCTTGTTATTGTCAATGTTGAAAACAGCTGTGCTGCTTCATATTTTAGTGGAAACCGTGATAATTTTTATTTAAAGGTTTTTGATTAATTGATTTATTTGAAATGGAAGTCTTTCGCGATATCATAAATGTATTTACTGCCATTACAGGGAATTATAGGAGTTTCTTCCTAAAATAAAGCACTAAATTAATGTCTGTGATTTTTGGTATTTAGGGACTTTGCCTGAGAGGGGTCTTGCGCGACATGAAGGCACAAAGAAGATTCTGTCTCTCGCTGACCTGCAGCAGGGTTACAGCCATAGTCCAAACATGGTGTATGACCCTCCTCCACTCGTGATGAAAGTGCTGGACCTGAGGGGCTTGAGAAGCGTCCCGTTCTGTGCCTGCAGAAGCCCTCCTGTTGAAGAGGTGGTAGTGACAGTCCCAGAGATGTCTAGCCTATTACCTGACAAGGATGCTGCTGTTAGCAGCAGCTGAAGTTGTTCACTCCAACTTCTATTGTAGTTTTTTTGTATTTAACTTTTTATAAATTGTATTATGTTTATGAGTGGTACAGTTTTGTATTACTTCAACCTTTTTGACTTGAGGACCCACCCATTAATCAACAAAATGTAATTATTTATTAGATAATTTAAGTTAGATTGTTTTATTTTATTAATAATATTACTATTATGAATAATTCATTAATAGTAATATATTAATTTGAGGCTCCTTCATTGGTCCCAGCCGCTGGTTCAGAATAACTGGATAGAGTGCATAACTTGAGTTTCGGAGGTGAAATTGATCAAAAATTGATTTTTAATATAATTTTAAAGATTTTTAAGACCTGTTTTGAGCTCCAAGGTTCTTGATCGGTGGTAAATGCTTTTCTTAGAATTTGTAATGGAAAAACTACATTACCCATGATACCTTGCAGAAAATTCCACCAATGAGAGAGCAAGTGAGCAAACTTTGGCAAAAGAGCTCGCAGAGAACATCCACTGCATGAATCATCACAAATAACTTAATATTCTGGTGTACTCTTAAAATGGCTAAATAATTTAATATATATGAATATTTTCAGAAAATTTAAATTATGTTGTTTTATAGCTATAATAAAAAAAAATTATGAATTAGTTTTGTTTTACCAGTGTTTTTAATTCATGTCATCCGCAATGCTTCATTGGATTGTAGTTCTTTCCTTCAATAAATCCAGTACACCAGTCTTGTACCTTTGTCTTTATGTCTGATATTCGAATACCTTATGTACATTAAATAAAAGTTTGTGTTGATGTGATTCACCTTGTTGCTGGTTGATTTGATTGATGGCTTGTAATAACAAAATCAATTCTTTTAAAACCCCCATTGGAAAAAGTGAATGGAAAAAATACTTCCGGAACCAACGGCACCGAAAAATTGTCTGAACACGAATGCACTCTATTAATACACCCTTATTCATTTTAGAAGGAGTTCAGAAAACAGAGAGATTTAGTCAGTAGACTAAAGAAGGACAAAGGCAGATATTTCCATAATCTTTAATTCTGAAAAATAGATCTTTAAATAGTTTTACAAATATTATATAATTTCTGACATCTTTAAGTAAAATGTAAATAATGCCACAAAACCGATAAATACAGTAAGTTGTATGGGAAACTGAGTATTACTGCATAAAGCACACATAAGGACTACATAAACTGGCATAAACATTGCTACACATTGCACAGAATAGACTCTTAATTTGTTCGAATGGAGCCTTCATAAAAGTACTCAACACCCTAATAATGTATGCTAGATGGAGAAATACAGTGTACAATGTGACCATTAAATACTCGATTAAGTTGGGACAGACACCTCTACGTTTACAGTGAGAAACGTGTAACTGACCATATGAATGAATACAAAACAGTTATCATGAACCGCTCTGGACCTGAAAGTACATTTTCCTGATGTTTTACAGACCTTAACCCAGTTGTAAAGTGTATGTTTCTATGGGTGTGGGTCTTCCTCCTCCGTCTCAAACCTTATCAGGCCGCGTTGGTCTGATTGCCTTTGGTTGAGTCACTGCATACCTGAGTATAAAGCAAATTCATCTATAGTTTCCTCACTTCCATGCCTATATAATGATATGTTTATTGAATGTGTATGTGTGTATAAAGCAAAAAAAGAGACTGAATAGGAGCTATCCGAGCGGAAATGTGTGCGTCTTGATATATTTGTGATAATGTTCCAGTGTAGGCAGTATAGAAAAACCCATCTGAAAGTGTTAAATATGGGCTACAAAAGATCAATTTTGTCACGTCCTATGTCCACTTCCTCAAACGAAGCTCGACCTATTGAATAGCTGCATCCTTTCTAGTCTTTTAGGGACTATTCAGGGTCACAACTGATTGTGTTCTTCATTTCAGGACTTTCTTACTTCGCTTTCTTTTAGATGCTTCCGTGACATTCTCATTCCCTCTGTTTGTTTTCATCTGTCATTGTCCATCATGCTCCAGGGATGGAAGTGTGTTGGATCCAACACATGAGTCCCAACCCAATGCAGCAGACAGGAATACCAGTGTATCCCCACAGCCTGATGTCCAACTGTCCCTCCCCAGCTAGAAAGTACCCTGAGTGGGCCGAACGCCCAGTGAGCCAGCCAGTGCTGGTCCACGGCAGCGTAGCAGGAGGAAACCACGCCATTGACCACCACCGTGCCATGGCGGGTAAGCGGCGCAAAAACCCCCTTGTCCTCCTGTATTTGGATCCTAGTGACCCGGGACAGATGTCCCTGCTGTCCTGCTCCTTGTGTGGACACCACACACTGACCTGGTAGCACGTCACTAGCAAACACAGACTTCAGCTCTGTACCCGCTACTGGCCCTGAGCAGTTCCCTTCGGATACAAACAGGAGATGCGCCGCAGTCAAGCTCAGTTTTGCACCCGAGTCCGTCTCGATGGCGTAGAACTGCTTCTCTGCAGAAGGATCGCGGTCTAGGAAGGCGATGACTTCACTGTAGATGAGCGGCCCACTTCCGTCGCTCTCTGATGAAGCGAGGACTTTATCTCCAGGCTGTAAGCTGTCCATAGTCTTCACGCTTCCATCCTCAATGGTGACAAGAGCCGATGCGGGGAAACAGCCGCCAGTTTTTGCAGCCACAGAGTGCTCTGAAAGAGAAATATAATGACAAACTAACAATATAATTGTCCTGTTTCTCTTCTTTATTTGCACAGTAGCCTAACATAATTCCAAAGGTCTTGTGTGTTTATTAAAGCTCAGGTTTGGATTGTTCAGATGGCACAGTGCCTTTCTCAGATTAATCTTCAATCTTTAAAACACACACACCCAAGCACAAACACACTCCCCGTTCTCATTGTAAACCCATAAAAATCCAATCAAACAGAGAGCTGCAGTGCTAAAATAAAGGTGTGCAGGCAAACATTTCAAGCGCCATCCTTCAAGCTAATTCATTTTTTGGCATGACTCTAGTCAGCAGGTAAAAATGCAATAAAAGCTAATAAATAACCACTTGATTGAATCCCAACTCCCTGTGACTTCTGTCCAACAGAAGGTTTGGAGTGATGTATGTACTACAAAAACCAGAATGAGTCTTAAGTCTCTGTTGAATCCAACACAAATATTTGGGAAAGGTAAGTACCAAGGCCAGGTGATAAGACAGGCTGATATAAGAGATCTGAGAAAAGGGGACAACAGAGTTGCCGTCTGGAAAACAAAGGGCTTGGTTAATCATCTCACAGCACTTTAGCAGGCAGTCCTACTTCTTAAGGCACAATCTCTCTCGCTTACATAAACACACACACATGCATACATATTTACTCTTATGCACTTCTAGCATATGAATGTGTGCTCACAAGTCCAAATACTGTTTTGTTTATATTTGAGTTCTGAAGAACTTATTTTACATGATATTTCGTAATCTGGTTAACTGTATCTTTTTTTATATATACTGCATATACTAAAGTACGTGCATAAAATCTTACAATAACAGTTGACGAAGCCAACTGAAGAACACACCTATAGAGGACTTTGATAGAGTAGAAGTAGACAACAGATCTTGCTTGTGTTTGCATGCTCTATCAGAAAGATAACAGAAGGGCCTCAGATATGTCCACACACAGGTCTCATTTCTCTTTAGCAGTGGAGAAATACTCTACAGACATTTGGAAAAATATATACTTTATTGTCAGACCTAATCCAAAACTGTAGACCTTTATCTGCACTGCCTATGCATGAAGATATGATGAATTCTGAAGAACTGATTAAAGTAGAATAAGTTATCAAGTTGAATATTCCCAGATTCTTAATGGTAGCTAGGCGATGAGATAAACAAATAATCCAAAACATTTGCAGAAAGAAGCATCACAAAGAAAAGGTGTCGCAAGGTGTTAAATTTAATTACTTCATTATCTTCAATGAGAAGACAATGTGTGCAATAGGTCGTTTTTTAGCACCCGAAAAATAAAAATTCAGGTCAAGAGAGAAGAAGAGACAATAAATGGGTGCACTTTTACTTTCCTTGTTGTCTGGCCAATAATTTAGTCTCTGGTGATTCAGGTAGAGGCAGGTGTTTAAGGTTTAATGATGTGGTCTGTTACCTGTTGTTACCTTCATCCCAGGTCTACCACTTATCTCACCCAAGTTAATGAGAAATGACCATCTTCACCACAATAGGACACACCTCATTTAACTGCACACTGAACGCATATAAACCTTTCAGTCTGGAGTCTCTTAGTTCAAACATCAGAGATCAGACGGGAGAGTTTTACACCAGCAATCATAACCCTGTTTTTTAATTCACACAATATTCCACGTTTCCCCTTTTAGATGTTGTGAGCTCAACTATATTCAGTGAATAAAGTCTCTGGCTGAATGTTACATTATATTACTCTGTATATCACATTGGTTACGTTTCATATAGTTGTACTGTAAATAAACAGATATATGTAGTCTCAGCCCTACCTGACTTGACGCTGCAGTGGATGTAAGATTTGGACTCATAGTAGACCCAATCAAATCCGGCCTCCACCGCGAGACGTGCCAACATGCCATATTTATTACGGTCGCGATCAGAGGTGGTGATATCGATAGCTCTTCCTTCATAATGCAGCGAATCTTCAAAGTGATTGCCGTCTTCATCCCAACCCTCGGTCACCCTGAGCTTCACCCCGGGCCACATGTTCATCACAGAGATAGCCAGAGAGTTCAGCTTATCTTTACAGCGCTGTGAACGCAACAAGGAAAGATGTTTAGACCTGGGTTACACATGTGGAAGATGATGGCCTGCATTTACTGGAATTTTGCAAGAAATACGCAAACAGGACAAGTTATAACTCCAAAGTGCAAAACAGACTGAATCTCTCTCACACACACACACACACACACACACACACACACACAAACACTTACATCACAGGGCAAGACAGAAGACATGCAGAATTGATGCAAATGACACTGATTTCTGTTGTTGAGGTAAATAAAAACATATCTGCAAATGATACTTTAAAGAGTCCAGGATCAGCTCTTTAGTGAGTTGAAGTGTATGGCTATAACACCCCAAATAATATGTGAAACAAATGAACGGGCTGAATCTTTAAATCTTGTTTAAATAGAGATGATTTGATTTATCTGATTTAAGTTCTGAAAATTATTAATTAACTTCCATTTGTTTACCCTGTTTTGCATCTTCCATGCAGAGCTTTCCACCGTACACTTTCCAATAAATCGTATAATTTATTCCTATATTAACTAATTAAAAGAGGTTCTGTAATCCCACACTAACATACCATACAATATGCCATAGTTTTTGTTTTTAACCCAGGCACCTCTCTTTCATGCCTGGAGAGCTTGTTTTCAAAAGCACCCACGTAAAACATTACATAAGGAGAAGTTATTGAATCATGAGACGAACTGAGTGATGCTTGAACCCACAAATATATACTGACTTATTTTTACCATCCCACAGGTATTTTTCATTGACCAAAGGTACAAAATGTTGAGTGATTCACTTTTACTCATTTAACCTAACCACATTCACCACCCTTTAGAATACACAAGACAAATTTGCTTTTAACAGCAAATTCATATTTCAGCATGGAAACAAGAGTTCATCACCAAAGCACAGATACTGTAACGAACCACAATTTCAGGCAATATCGGTTTCATTATTTGGAAAGGATATAAGAGTCACAAGTTCAGATTCATGAGTCATTTAAGATTTATTTATAAATTGTTTAAATAAACCACAAACTGAATGGAAAGTTTACTTATTTTTTAAACTATTTCCATTTATGACTAATACTCTAAGGTTAGTATTAGAGTGAGTTAACATGAACAAATTAAATAAATATTAAGTTATATATATATATATATATATATATATATATATATATATATATATATATATATATATATATATATATATATATATATATTCACATTGTACATAAAAGCACATGAACAAGTATTTGACAGGTCCTAGATTCTCCTTAAATGACATGTAAGTTCCACAAAGAACCATCATACGATCTAGTCATTTAGCAAACAATTTGTTTTCTGCTTTGAAGAACTAAGAAACCAATATGCTGATTTGAAAGACCAGCAATGTAACATTAATAACTTTTTGAAATCCCCAAAGATACAGCAAAACTCACGAACCCGAACGTAAGGTTTTTTAAAAACATAAGATTCTCTGCAGAACCCGAAATCCATCGAAGAAGCTGTTTTATTAAGCGATATTAAGAGACAAACCTCTGTCAGCAATCAGTTCCTCTGAAAGCTGTGAAGATCGATAGGAGCGCGTCGGTGGGACTGAGCAAAGGGCAAACCGCGGAGCAACAGGTCTAATGCGCTCGCAATCGAATCAGAGCCACTGAGTGTGTTTCTAATGGGCCGATAATTGAATTCATACGAGCTGCATTATTACCTGCGTCATGAGTCGATCCGCACCTGTGTTCTCCTCATCCTTGAAGATGATATCGGGGTTGTAGTTCGGTGTGAGCTCTTTAAAACGCTCCGAGGTCCTGGTGATCTTGCCCTCGTGTCTCCCACTGGCTCCCAGTGTCTTTTCGGCTACATTTGGACTAAACTGCTTGTAATTAAGGGGTGTCAGTTTCTTTGGAGGCCGCCTTTTCCCATGTCCCCTCCCCGGCCCACAGCCCTCGTTAACAGGTGCGAAAATCAGGGCGCAGCCGACGAGGAGCCCAAACACCACGGGGAGACGCATTCCACCCCAACACGCCGGGCACTCCGGGCACTCCGATACGGAGTGGCACGGTGGCACAGCTCGCCGTTCAATGAGAAACTACCCCCCGGAAGATCCTTATTCCCCCCCACGGGGTAAAAGATGGGGAGGACAAAACCTCTACTTCTTTATCGCTCTTATCCTCGCCATCGTCCGTGCGTAAAACGTGCTTTACGCAGAGGCTGTCACGGAGAGACGCCGGAGAAAAGATCCAGTGATACCAAGTGTTCAGTGCCCATAGAATGCTAAACGCTGGTCTCTCGAGTAAATCACCGAAATGAGAGTAAGCAGGCAAGTCCATTTATTTATCTAACAGATTCTAGGAGCGCGAGAGACAGGGTGACTCCGACGCACACTGGCAGAGCTGTCAGACTCGGAGAAACTGCTGCGGCTGCTGTCTTTGAATGAGCACGTCCTTCGGCGCACGTCAAGTGATCTGAGTTGCCGGCGAAATGAGACCGCACCCTGCCAGTTTTTTGCCCCTCTCTATCCCTGCCTGCCACTCCTCCCCATGGGTCACATTGGGTGCGTCGTATACCCACCGGCTCCCTTTAACGCTTCACAGCGCCTGGCTGGGCAAACACAAGTCTCGCAGAAGATCTGTGGACTCAGACTCTCCCATTCATAAGATCCACAAATAGAGAACGAGCCTGGCCGCTCCTCAAACAAACGTGAACGACTGCTGCCCGCCCCTACCTCTTTATAACATTGATACGCTTCAGGAAACACACTAGACTAGAACCTGGCGCATTCGTTTAAATGATTGATCATTATTCATCAGAAGACGCCTGTTTGTTAGGCTGTTCATTTTTGGTGACAGGTGTAACGACGCTGCTTATGAGTCAAAGACAAGTGATTTTTTTTATGGTCCTGAACTATTGTTATGCAATGTTACATAAAAGTAAAGTGGTTTCTAGAATGAGAGAAAATGCTGACATTATTATTATTTTTTTTTTAAAGAAGGAAGAAATTGGTTCATTGTTGGCATTAGTTTGGCAGTGTTTTCTAAAATAAATAAATAAATAAAAAGTCAATATTAATATTTGAAAACACTTACTTGCCCAGACAGATCAAATTTAGTATGGTGTAACAAATAGGAAGGAAGCCATTTTGGTGTTATGTGATCCCTTAGACCGTCATAACTATGTGTCAGGACATTATTTTTTTTTAACATTTTTAATGAAATGGAATAACTCTCAATATTTGTGACTTTAAAAATCGGATATTTGTACTTGATTTCAAACTCATTCCTTCTCTGTCTTCTTGGGCATGCTTATCCTTCATTGCAATACATTATAACCTATGGACAAGACAAGCATTGTGAAAGTTCATTTGAGCCGAAAAAAAAAAAAAATTGTTGGTTTGTGTATTACAGCCTCCTTGTTCCAGGTTCTGTTCACATCAGCTGCTCAATGGATCTTATTTGTATCAGATATTAAAGGACAGAGCTCTAGTGTGTGCTGGCCTATGCTGAGGTAATGGGCAGTGGTGGGACCTGCATGAGGGGTTCACTGTTCTAACTGAAGATGAAGCAGGTAAAGACGGGAGCATATAGCTTGGAAGACTTACACAGGAGCAGCTCTATTCTACAGCACTGAGAGAAGACGCTCCATGTATACAAGTCGTGACTGTGTGGAGGTAGCCAGCGGTCAGCACCTTAAGAACAGATATATCCACGACACTCGAAGTCTGTTCACTTTCTCTTTAAATGAGGAAAAGGAAACAGACCCAAGTCTTCCAAATTAGCTCTGCAAATATTTGCCGGAAAGGGTCTAGTGGTTTTGTGCCCATTTCAAAAGCAATTTATTTTTATTATTTACGTCTGTAAATATCAAAGTATTTTAGGTTTGGGGGTTGGTGTGTTCTCATTTGGAACAAGGAGTAAAAGAGAGTAATTGAGTGGATGAGGAACACACTACTGTCACTCTTCCAATCAAACTCAATTTCACATTGACCATTTGGTGCAGGTCAGTGTGAAACTGTGGCCATTTTACCCATCCCTCATTCTTACATTCATGGACCATTGTTCCTCTAAACAGTCATTAAATTATAATTCCTTATCTGTTTGTTGTTTAAAACTCTCTTAATTGCTTTTTATATTGACCTCACTACCTTAACTGGACCCACCCATCCATTCTCCAAACCAATTGTCCCATGTAGGATCACAGGGAACCCCACAGGCCAGTCCATCAGAGGGCTAATACAAACATTCACTCAAATCAATTTACTTTTTTATCTCTCCAATTCACTTGAATCTCTTTAGTTTGTGGAGCATCCAGGGGAAACCCATGCCAACACCGAGAGAACATGCAAACTCCTCACAGAAAGGCCTCATTTCTCAGCAGGGAGTCCCAGGCTGTGTGGCGACAGAGCTACCCACTGAGCCACCATTAATCTAAATATATTCTAAATATGAAATAAGCACTTCATTAGTTACAGTCATTGGAGTCTTGTAGAACTTTGGCCAAGCTCTTCCCTAACTTACTGGTGACTTCATTCCACTGTAGCTCACCTTCCTCAGATGATTTCATCTCCAGGTACCCAAGTCCTCATGGGAACCAGGTACGTTTGAGCAATCCCAGCATGCATAAATGGAATGTAGAGGATGAACTTGTTTTCAAATTTTTGCATCTTGACTTTGGAGATCACAGAGACACAATTACAGAGTGTGTGGATCCCACTGAGCATGTCCTCTTCCCTTTGATGGACGTAAATAAAGACATGGCTCGTTGCAGGCCTGCCTATTGAACTTGGCTGTTGACAATGCCTCAGAAGTGGTCAGATCCAGTCAGAAATCCCTTCTGCCCTCAAGAAAAGAGCCCACGTCCTTAAAGGCAACACAGCAGTGGCTGTTCCCCGTCAGCCGGGTGATGGCAGTGGTTCAGACGCCAACCCAGGCTCTTTTAGCGAGAGTCCATTGATGTAACAGAGTTATTAATTTGCCCTGTGAAATAAGAGGACACCCAGGCCAAAACAGAGGGAGATGGGTGCCTTTCAAATAATGCCAGCCAGGGAGTCTTTCATCTGCTGTCAGTGGGGTGAGTGAACTGGTTCTGCTGGGTTCTCACATGGGCACCAGGGCTACCCACGGAACTAACCAACAAAGGGTGTGCAGGAGGGACAGGGAGCTTGAATGCTGAGGGGGAGGAGAAAGAGAGAGAAAAAGAGCATGGGCAACTTGGTGTTTCTCCTCTATTAACTGGTAAACAACTCTGTTTTTAGTTGTTTTCGTTCTTTGGAATGGCGTTCTTGTGGATTGTGGTTGGATTCGGTGTTCTGTGAGCTGCTCTTTCACTCCCCTTGATTTCAAGGTAATAGCAGCTTTTTTCCCCTCACCGCTTCCTGCTGTCCCTAGTAACCTCAGGGGAAAGAGGGGTAGTGCCCTCAAACTGGGTGATAAACCTTGTAGGGTCCTAACAGCCACCATACTCCACTAATTCTCTTTTCGGTGGAAGCCTAATGCAATTTCGAAATTAAACACTCTTAGAAAAAAAAAAAAACTTTTAGGGATAAAACAGCTTCTCACAATGGCAGTCCCTTTAAAGGAATGACTTATCCTTATCTAGTCCTAAAACAGGGTTGTCCAATCCTGCTCCTGGAAGGCCACTATTATACAGAGATTAGGTCCAATCCTAATTAAACACATCTGAACCAATTAATCAAAGTCATCAGGCATGCTAGAAACTTACAGGAAAGTGTGTTGGGGCAGGTTAGTTCTATAATTTGCAGGATTTAGGCCCTCCAGGAGCAGGATTGGACAATTCTACCATAAACGGTGCATATTAATATGTAAAGACTCATTTCCACCAAGTGGTATGGTGCGGTTCATACAGTATGGTATGCAATTATATCTGTTTCCATTGCCAGAAACTGTGAGTGGTACAAAAAAGCACTGAAAAAAAAAAAAAAAAAAAATTAAATTAAAGCTAAAATTAAATAAAACAATTTTGAAAGTTAGTCAGCTAAATTAGTTTATTTAAATGTAGATACAATAAATTGATCGCAACCTCTTTTTTAATATATTTTTTTAGTAAATTCAAAATCTTTTTTTTGTTTAGTTTTTTTTGTGCAATGAACTATACCACTTTAGTATGGTACCCTTCCATTGGTGTACCTAGCACAGTAGTTCGGTAGCTGAAGGGTGCAGCTAGATTCACTGAAGAACATTGATTAGTTAATGCCATGCTGCTCATGCATGTTAGGCTTGTTTATATCAGAGTGTGCAAAAACAATCACATGGACAATGTTGCACTTTCTTCTTTGCGCGAGAATGACATTTATAGCTATTTTCCAATATACACCAACCTTATCAAATAAGAGTACTGCTAGCATCGGAAATGTAAGCCAGATAAGGGTGTACTGTCCCAAATCATACCATACTGTACTGACACTTATCACTCAATAGAAATAGGCATTAGAGTACCCTTAAGGTACTACCATGAACCTTTAAGGGTTAAATAAGGTACAAAGAAATCCCTTTGAGAGTACTGATTCAGTGACAAGCTTCAAAAAATTTTTTTCTTTCTTAGAGCAAAAGGTGTGTCCCATTTTGAAAACTTTCACACTGTTCTGTGCCACATGGTAGCATAGGTACAGTAGTGCTAGTAGTGCGTTTACACTGAAATACACTAAGTGATCATTTGAGACACTAGTCTGCTAAAATTATTAAACTAGATGACAATTACCAGCACAATGTATAGTACATTATTTGGGACTTCAACTAAGGGCACCTGAATTCCAGCTTCACTTCTGCAGTCTCTGAAGGCCTCTCTTTTGATTGGAGCAGAGACAGAAGATGTCACTGAATTCATTCATGCATGCAGAGAGCTGTGCAGCGTCAATGTCTGATTACTCCATTCCTCCACATGCAGTGGAGCACGAGGAGTGGTTGGGGCAGTCACAGCTGGAGCAAGCAGGGAAAAAATAATACCAGAGATGTATAAAAGCAGAGGCTAAAAGCAGCCTGAGCTAGCCGCCTGCTAAAAAAACAAAGCACTGCCCAGGGGACAAGCACAGGGTCAGGCAGTGTGGACCGGACTCGCCACAGCCGCGTCTCCACACGTTAGTGCTCCTGCCAAATGGCTGTAATTGAGGCCTAAAGTCAAGAGCCCTGAATAACTCAATGCATCAATGGCAGCCTGTGGGACCTCCCCCCTCTATGTTTCTCTTTACCTTCATAACGGACCTGAAATCATTTTTTTTTCACCAATGAGCTGAAACCTCACTCACCTCCATGGCTGTGGTGATCTTTACTCTTGGCTAAATGTATAAGATGATGAGATGAAAGGTGAGTTTCAGTGTTTCTGTTTCTAGAATAACTTTGTTTTGTGTTAGGGATTAAGGAACTTGTGCTATTTAATAGATGCAACATGTTTTAAAGTCAAAGGATTTGTTCATTTATACACATTTGCTCTTTCAAAATGTCGCTCTGATTGTGGCCTGTCCCATAAGAACCCAAAAGAAGTCAAAGCTGTTTATGTTTCCCAGTGATATTGATATCGATTTTATTATTATGATGATGATGATGATGGTGTCCAGTGTTGTTTTGCATAACCAATAGCTTTGGAGGGATCCATGCTAATGGCAGCGTTTAAAATGAAGTAGGGCATATGCTGCACATTTCTGCCTGTTTATTGGTTCTACTGGGTTCTTCTCTCAGGCTTCAGAGGCCTGGGCTGCTTTTTTCCTGCACGCATGCCACAGCTGTGGTCCCTGTGGTGATGTTTCACTGCTCAGAATGGATTCACCAGCTCAAAAACGTTCTTATTATATTTATATTTTACTATACCGCTGCTGCCCTTGCCAGCTGTGTACTGGCTAACAGCCTGTTTCCTTTAAATAGGTTGTGACAATATGATTAAACAGCTAAAATGAAGGTAAACATCAACATTCACTACCCAGTATTGACATAGAGCCCACAAACAAAAATTGCTGGATTTTAGGCCTCAATTTTTGCTGAGCTGCAAGACGGCAAGAGTACAGATGAGTCTCAGTGGGAAATTAAGTTTGATTTTATCTCAGAAGCTGTCAAGCTTGTTTAATTGAACTCACACCTGCCATTGCAAGTGTTTTTGCACTTTAAAATGATAATTCAAGCAGCTTATGGCTGGAATGATCTGATGGATCCATTAATAAATCCTTGTTCTGGAATGTAGTGCTACCAGGTATAGAAGAAAAAAATGAAAGAACAAAGGTAAGCTATGGAGAAAAATAGAGGAAGGATAGAAAGGTGAGAGAGAGAGTATTGCGCATTTACACAAGAGAGGAATAGTGAAGAAAAGACAGAACAGATCCTGCGTGTCCATGTTGTACGGTTTTGTCTCGTGATCTTCTGTGGGATGCCGCTGTCACCCCGGCTGTGGCGAGCTGCTGTGGTGCTGCTGCAAGCTTCAAAGACTGCAGGCCTGCCCGCAGCCCTAATTAGAGGGTGCCTGCTTGGAGCTGGGGACAAGCTAGCGGAAAGTGTGTGCAAGTGCACACACTACGCTTCAGTAGCAGCAGGCTGACATGGATGAAGGGAGGAATAGCATCCTACTCTCATCTGTCCCACAGTAGTCTGTCTCTCTTTATGTCTGTTTGTATCTCTCTCTGTCAATCCACGGCTCAGGCCTGGAAGGAAACCATTAGTGCTGTAGATGTAGCCTATCTGGGACTGTAGCTATAGGGAGTCTGGGCCTCCTCACTGTATATTTCTCTAGGCCCCTCACCTTTTTTAAGAAAGTTTAGATTTAGATGTGGTCTGGTGGACGGCGCACATGCTCTGACACGTGGAGCTTGTATGAGGATTACCAAAGTTTAAATCTTGCTTGAGTAATTTTCTTACTCTACTAATATTACAAAATTATATATTTATCAAGCTTTCTTTCTTTGAAGATCTCTCATACTTTATTCTTATTCTATCTAACATCTCCTTACTGTTTTATTCTGTTTTCTGAGAGAAATAACATTGATTTTAATGATGCAATACGTAATTAGTGTAAGATAACATCAACATTAAAACATCAGAAAATCATATTTGTCCTAATACTTAATTTAAAATATTTTCCAGACGGGAGAGTGTAAGTTTGATTCTTTGATGAATAAAAAGTTCAAAAGAACATAATTTATTAAAAATAGAAATCTTAGTCTTTTTACTATCACTTTTTTATCCATTTAACACATCCTTGCTGAAAAAAAGTATTAATTTATTATTTTTTTTAAATAAAAGAAAAAAAATTGCCAACCCCAAACATTTGTGTAGTAGTGTATATTGTAACGTAAAATTTATATTTTGACTAAGCACTGTACACTGTGCACATTTTATTTATCAAAGAAACAGCACTTTTTCCAACATTGATTATAAATCAGCACATAGTAGATTTATTTCTGAAGGATCATGTCACAATGCAGACTGGAGTAATGATGATGAAAATTCATCTTTGCTTCATGTTAACAAATTATATTTTAAAAAATATTGAAATAGAATACTGTTAATCTGCAACAATATTTCACAAATTGTAAATCTGTATTTAAAAAAAAAAAAAAAAACATAACCTTGATGAGCCTAAGAAACTTCTTTAGACATTAAACAATCTTACTGAGCGCAAACTTAAACAGCACTGTAAATGCCAAGTTCTGTCATGAAGCTCTAGATTGCACAGGCTGATGGGTCTTTTACGTAAACTGATAATATTCACAGTGTTAAACTACTTGGCACAACCTGATTGGTTCATGCTGAATATGCGGCCAATGAGTTTACTGCTTTACATTTAAATGGCTGGTTAGAATTCCCAAGAGCATTCTGCAGGGTGCTTTCAGAGTTACTCTGAATCCCTCTACTTCCCCAGCTCCACCTGTATAGATCTGCTACAGGTTATTATACACTGTTTGTGCAGCAGCAGTATATCTGAAATAGTCACAGCACCGTATTGTCATATGCATTGGCCGTAGCAAGTTCCTGTACTTGTTTGGCAGCAGCAGCAGCAATATTCAACAGCAGCAGCATAGCATATCTATTCTAAAAAGAACAAATACATTTACATTGTCATATCCTTTACCATGCTAAAATCTTGTGAAAGAGTTGTGATGATATAACTATTTTTCAAAATTATAGTATACTGATGTGTTCATAGGATCATTGGAAATTAAATGAATATGTAGAACTGTGTGAAAATTAAATGTTCTAAAGAAGCAGTGACAATAAGCAGACAACTTTCTTGTCTGTTACTGTTAATATGACTTGTTTAATAAACTCAAAAAAGTACTTAAAAAGTAATTAGTTTTTTGTGTGTATGTTTCTATACTGCTTCTGTTTTCATTCTCCTTTCTTCCTTTCTTGTCTCTTATGGTGAACAGATTTTTGTTTCTTTCCTGACAGTATGACTCGCTCACCAGATTAACTTTTCGCCTTTATCCTTTTAATGTGGTTTCAAATGAATTATTATACTGGATCCTACATCAGTCCTACTGGAAATACTGTGGGTCCCCTTGAATCTGTGGGCCCCTAGAATCATTCCCACCCTTCAGACCATTAGCAATGGCCCTCAGCCTACTGCTACAAGATAAAGTCAGTTTAATGATTCCCTAAAAGACTGTCATTCCACAACTCTGTCTCAGTTCCCTTCTTCAGTAAGCCATAAGCACATGCTGTGATGATGAATCAGTCATGGCCGCGTCTAGGCCTGGACTGTTAAATGCTGTTTATGATTCGGCACTGCAACATAGTGGTCCTTTTTGCTAATTTTAACCTCTTCCCTGTCTGTCTTCGCGTCCCCTCACATTCCCTGTCTCACCTATATACAGAGGGAGACCCACAGGCCTGCAGTATAGCTAATCTGACCATAGGTAAACACTGTCTTACCACAGACATGCTCACTTAGGGCTATAATGGACAAAAATACCACACTGCGATGAATGCACACATACACCTTAAAGCAGACTGACTGTTTGTTACTCTCAGAGAGAGCTTATATCATTCAGGGGTTTTCAAGAAAGACCACAGTCTGATTCATGACACATTTTCTGTCCTCATGGTTTGTGTATATATCCAGTGCCTTACAGTAAATTTTCCCATAGTGCATTCGTCTGAGGAAACGATTGAAAGGTAAGTAAGAAACAGAGAGTAGATTTACAGATTTTGTCGGGTCTACTTGTTGCTATGTGTGTTTCCTGTGGTTCCCTGTATTTGGATATACCCTAATCCTGGACTCAATTAAAGATTGTTTTGTGTATTTTGCATCTCCCTGTTCCTCTCTACACAGAATGTGACAGAAGACCCAACCTAACCGTTACCTCCGTTTGTTTTCAGTTTTTTCTCTTTTTTTTTCCGTTGTGTTGACCTATGGATCCCCTCCTTCCTCTGGAATACCTCCTCCTCCTGTTGGTTTTGAGATAAATCGCTCAGGGCCCACACCAGGCTGTCTAGCCTCACCAACTACCCGGGCGACACACTCTGTGTGTTCTATGACACTAGTTTGAACATTGCGTACTGAGCACTGTCGTCCAAGGACGGTCCCCGAGCGAATTTCGCCACCTTTGTGGCACAGTGTTGTTGCCAAAACGAGGAGGGAGATCTAAATAGATTTGGAGTCTGAAATGGAAATCGAACTGCCCCCTCTTCTTTCTGCGTCATCTCCGCTGGTCCTATCCAGCCGTCCTTCGTCCTTGGTTTCCTTCTTCCCTCTCCCGCTCCTGCCTCCTCCACTGCTGTCGTCTGGCAGCCCCTCTGCTTGCCCTCAGCCAACCATCATTGCGGTGCAAGCCCCACGGGACTGCCATCCTCCAACGTCACTGGGGTCAGAGTATCCATCACCTCCGCCTCCAACCTCTGAGGGCCGGACTCCACCTTGGTCAGTAGACCCAGCAGCTCCACCTCGGCTCATAGCTCCCTCACCTCCACCATCACTCGTCAATCCATCAGCTCCCCTGGGCTCCCGCCTCTCGCCAGCTCCACCTTGGTCAGGCATCAACCCATCATTGCCTCTGGACTCCTCTCCTCTGGCTGGGCCTCGTTGTTCCGTCCCACTGGCTCCACTGGGCTCCTTCCTCCCGCCAGCTCCACCTTGGTCCTCAGTCACTCCGGCTCCACCATGAATCTCTGCCTCTGCCTCGGTCACCAGAGCCCTCGGCTCTGCCCTGGCCCCCCGATCCTCAGCATTCCCCTGGCTCGTTGGCTCTCTGCCTCGAGTTCCTCCTCCATGGCTCCTTCCTCCTTTGGCTCCACCATGGGTCAGTATCATGGATTTGGCCTGGGTCCAGCTAGACTCCTCCTGCTCCAGACCCGTCCTGTTTCCTCCCTGGCTCCTCCTTCTATAGTCTCCTTCTTGGTCTCCAGCTGTTGTCCTCCTCCTGGATATCCATGCTTCTCCGTAACCTCCTCTTTAGTTCTCACTCATTCCCCATTTCTGCTGTTTCTACTGTGCGAGGACGCACCTTCCGGGAGGGGGCGTTATGTCAGAATTATTACCTGTGTGTGAGTTTTTGCTCCATGAAGCAGTTTCTGTCTCCTGTTAATTGTGCTAATTTGATCCCAGGTATGTCTCTTTCCACCATTATTATCCTGTCTTTAAAAGTCCAAGTCCATTCAGTTCTTGGTTGTCAGGTCTACTTGTTGCTGCGTGTGTTTACTGTGATTCCCTGTGTTGGATATACCCTAATCCTGGACTCCATTAAAGATTGTTTTGTGTATTCGGCATCTCCTCGTTACACTCTACACAGAGCATGACAAGTACAGAGATTTATACAATTACGAAGCTGTATCACAAGTTCCACAAAAATATTAAGCATTACACATTCTTTTTTTCAACACTGATAAACATTAATAATAGAATGTTTCTTGCAAATTAGAATATTAGAAAGATTTCTGAAGGATCATATGGCACTGAAGACTGGAGTATTGACTGCTGAAAATTAAACTTTGCCGTATCGGGAATTAATTATATTTCTAAATATATCTCTAAAAATCTATAATTTTTTGTACATTTTAATAATATTTCATAATATGCTTGCTTTTATTGTATTTTTGATGGAAATATATTCAACCTTGGTGAGCATAATATAATATTAAAGGGGGGAGGGGTGCTAATTTTCACTCAATATCCTGTCAATCTTGAGTACCTATAGAGTAGTACTGCATCCTTCATATCTCCAAAAAGTCTTTAGTTTTAATATATTTATAAGAGTAAGATAGTCTGTACCATTTTCTTTCGGAAAAACACGAGCGGCTGGAGGGGTGACGTGTGGGTGGAGCTAAAGAATCACGAGCGCGAGTAGGCTTTTGCGTTGAGAGCGTCTGTAGGAAAAAAACATCATCCAAAACAAACCATGGCTAACAGTCAGATTCAGCCATATATTTATGATCCAGAATCAGATCCAGAGGCTGAAATTGAACAAGAGCAGCAGCAGCTACGACTACAGCAGGACTTCTTAATGTGGTATGTATTGAAACTGTTTATATTTGCTTAGCGGTTTTGGAAAATGACTAAGTTCCACTTTATGTCGTCTTTTTTTTTTTTTTTTTTTTTAAGCTGTACATGTGGGAAGTGCAGTTTGATGCCAACATCACATGTTGTTTACTTGATATGCTTATGCGCCGATAGTTAAGTTAACAACACAGAGATATTTGAAGCAGTTTTACTCACCGCCTGCGGTTCCAACACATGATCGTGACCCTTTTTCGTTGGGACTGCATTATCCTTAAGAAATAAACGATGTGCAAATCCGGCGTCAAACTGGGCCTTGTTTGTAAAACAAGCATCTTTGAAATGCAGGGAACAAACACAAACACTTGCACAACTCCGTTGATGCTCTGTAAAAATAAACTCCATCCACTGGTCCCATAATGCTGTTTTTTTTTTTTTTTGGTAATCTGTGCAGGGTTGTCTTGCCCTGGCAACCAAAAACTCTCTCGCTCTGATCAGTGAATGTCTCTGCTCTGCTATACGGGAGTGCGCGCTCTTCCGGGAGAAGTGCCCTCAGGACCCATATAAGGAAATTCCGCTCCATCTAACGTCACACAGAGCCATACTCGAAAAAAGTTTTCTGAAACTTGTGACAAACCGGAAGTAGTATTTTTGGAACAAAAATACTCCTTCAAACTTACAACTTAATTTTTGAAACTTTGAGCATGTTTAGCATGGGAATCCAACTCTTTAACAGTGTAAAAAACTCAGTATGCATGAAATAGCATTTCACCCCCCCCCCCCTTTAAATGTTAAGTTAAATGTTAAAAAAGAGAGAAAGATTCAGCAACCAAACTTTTGAATGAAAGAGTATTTTGACAGTTTTTCTCAATAAAATTAATGTGTGTATATATACTCACACTGATTGTCATTGTGTGGAAAAAAAGATTAAATATTTTTTACAATTTCTTTTTTTGTGTGTATTTCACAGAGGAAAGGAGGTTAAACAGATTTTATAATGGCATGAGGGTGAGTAAATAATTAAAAAAATAAAATAATAGTATTAATAAAGATTACATTGCCTGGACTGTAATAAAAAAAAATAGACTGCATGACCAAATGAGTTAAAATTACTTTCTTAATAAACAAGCCAACAGCTAATATTAATTGTTCTATTCGGCTAAAAGGAGTGGAAAAATCCACTATTTTTGGATATCTATAAATGATCAAACTTTTATTTCCTCATATAGATATGGGTGGAGGTGTTTCTGCAGACTCACAATTGAAAGTCAAATTCAGAATAGGAAGGAAAGTGGAGGAGACTCACTGAACAAACTTCATGTTCACAAAAAGATTAAAATCTGAAGGAAGTAATAATGGCAACTCCCATGCAGCCGCTGAAACTCATTGGTACTCTTGTGCTAGCGTGTGCTAACAGTCCCACCTCAGCCTCAATTTGTCATCAGTAGTGAATTAAAACAGGCAAGTGCAATCAGTGAGCAAGCGTACAGATGCACTGAAACCAAAACATCGTTCTGTGATCTTTGCAGATTTCAAACGTCAACGGCGGGGGGTTTAATCACGCTAGTTTTAATACTTCTGTAAGAACAACAGAATTTACCGGAATTGCCCTTTAATCACAAATTATAATAATGACTAATGTTATTGTCTCTTACGCTTCAGTCAACATGTTTTTTATCTTCACAGAAACACCCTTCCTGGACAAAATGTACTTTAGAGAAGAGTAAAGAAGAAGAAAAAAATCAAAGGCATTATAAGAACATGACGAGAAGACTGAACAAGAAATTGATCAAGAGAGGAAAAGGCTGAGAGAAGAGATAAACAGAAATAACCTGACACAAAAGGATAACTTGAGTGAACTAATCCTCAGCACAGTAATATCTGAGTCTATGAATCCATGCGGAAAGCTCTAGAAATGAAAGGTATAGCCTGAGTGAGACTGATCAGCGATGTTATATGAGCAAGAGCCAGAGTCACTTGTATCGCTCAGCACTCCGGCCCAAAAGCGCACATTCCCACATCCCAGCGCACCACTTTAAAGAGTGTCCCGGCTGCTCTGGTTCGCCACTCCCTGAGGAAACTGCAACTCTGAAATGGCAAATATCAATACATTCATTATGCACTTTATATTTATACATTTATACTCATGCTTTTATATAATCCTTGTATTTTGCTGCTAATAGTATTTTTAGACAGGAGATGCAAGGCCGCAATAGACTGGCAGAGAAACTGTTTGTCGAGTGGGCATGCAGAACAGACTGAGACAGAGAGAGATTTGGTCCCCACTGTGGTTTTCAATAGGGGGAATGTAATGGGCACCCTGGTCAGTTCAGTGCACAGCTGTGTAGGAAACCCATCTCTAACAATCCAATGACTTTCCCACATCATTAAAAAACTAACCAAACTAATGGCTGGAATAGCATGAGATAATTGTCAGGTAAGAGCCAAATGTCAGTAAAAAAAAGGGGCTTTGGTGATTAAACAATGTGGACAGTCAACTAGTACCTTTATTATGGAAAAGTTCACCCAATAATACAAATTTGCTGTTAATTTAATCACCCTCATAGCATCCAAGATGTAAATTTGTTTCTTCACTTAACACTACAGATGATTTTAAGATGATCCCATGGCCACTGGTCATTCTTAACACACAAGTCAATGGATGCCGTCACTTAGAATGTTAGTCATAATTAACAAATAGTTTAACTTTGATTAGTTTGCTCAAGCATGTGGCCAGATAACATATGCTTTGTCATTAGTCTCTTTCAAAAACTGTATGTTTTCAGTGGACTTTGCAGATTTGCTTTATTTGTGAAATGTTACACACAGTTAAAGTTTCATTTGATTCAGTGGAGGTAGATTTGCATAAAATATGCACATTTGCAAGGAATTGCATTCCAATGTCTGATGATGCCACCTTCAGCACGTGTCCTCACTCTTGTAAACAACAACGGCGCAGTTCACATGTGATTTCGCTGCCACTCATATGTCATAAAACACAAATTGGATTACAGATGGATTACAAATAATAATGTTTTAAATAACGTTAAGTTTCTTGCAAAAACTGATTATTCCACTTCATTAGACCTCAATATATCATCAGCAGTCACAGGTAGGCTATTCATTTTGTGTTTTCTTTACCTGCTTTTTTTGACTTTCAAAGAGACAGAACCCATTGACTTATTATGAATCACCAAGGACCACTGTTACATAGGATGTCATGAGGGTGAGTAAATTCACAGCAAATTTTCATTTTTGGGTGAACTACACCTTTAAAGAATCTGCAACATAATATATGGTCAATTATAGGAATGATTGACAATTATTATCTCATCTCTACAAAACATCTACCAAAGCACCCACCTAAATGTCATCAAAGCAACTTATTACAAGCAAAAACATCTTTGTTTTGTTTTCGCATTTTTTTGACAGGTTTTAACCAGAAAAGTACAGCTTTTATCTAAATAACAGAAATATGAGAAAATTTGCCTACTTCCATCATCAAAGATACAAAATGCATTTTTTTTTTAAATGGAGGAAATGGAGAGAACACACTGTTGAATCTTGATACATTTTCATTCTCTGTGAAGTGTTTCTTCAATTGACATGTTTGCATCACCTTTACAAGTTCACATAATCAAACAGCTTGAACATTTATTGACAGATTGTCTGTAAATGTATAACCAGTAGAATAAAGGGAAGAGGGCAAGAATGAGTGAGAGAGCACGAGCAAGCAAGCAGTATAATCAGCGGCTGGACTGGCCTCTCGTAGCCCTTCCTTTCTGATAGCTGCACAGCGTCTGATCCAATGAACTCTGAATTGCAACACAACTTAAAAAAAAAGAGCAAAGGAAGGAGAAAAAATATACACAAAACACAATGCAACCAGTTTTACCCCCATTTCCTAAGAACTCAGAGTCAGAAATAGTTATGAGGCAATACAGTCCGTAGAATATAGATATAATTTTAAAGGCCTGTTAGTGTGTGCGACAGTCTAATGTACATGTGAGGGTCATTCATCATGAAGAGGTTTGTTGACCTGGAATCAATTATTCCTAGCCAGTACCTAGGAAGACAGGTTAATCGCTGCATAATTGCATTAAATTATGAACTGGTCTCTATATTTGTGTGTAAAGCTTTAAAGTTAGCTTTAAAATGTATAAGTATATTCACTTTGATTGTAGCAGAGTTGATTGTCTGGTGAATAATCATCACAAACAGTATTAAAAAAAAAACAGTGTTTAAAAGCTTCAGTGCTCAACTAGAATGATTGACTTTAATACGGGAAACTCCATAGTCCCTCAAAAATACAGACGGCTCCAGTAGCCCATCAGGGGGTCTGTCCTGCAGAGCACTGGGCATGAGGGGAGTGATATTTACACTCCGAGACTCCAAACACACTCATTCATTGTTCATGTGTTTATTGTGTAGAGCACATAATTACTTTAGCTGGCTCCCAGAGATTTTGCTGATTGTTCATATTGTTTCATTGGATTTAATTTAAAATGGACCTAAACAAGCGGTCAGTGAGTACATTTGCTTGCTAATGGAGACTACTTTGTGCCACTTGTCAAAAAGCCACAGGGTTCGCCTTAAGCAACACTTTACAGGTCGTAAATTTTTTTTAAATCTTTGATAATACAGAATTGTTCATACTGTATGTAGTTTTACAGTAATATTATGGCTTAAATACAATTTCAGCTATGTTGACAGCATTTGTGGCCAGAACAAAGAATTCATCCCTCCGTCTATGAAAACAAAGGAAACATCCAATGGAATTCTTATACAGTGGAAATCTATAGGGCACATACAGAACCATAAAAAAAATATTATATCGCACTGAAAATAAAAACGTAAGTATTACACGTTAGCATGGGACGGCTGTGATAGAAGCACTTATCAAGCTTGTCTGTTCAAAGTTATAATGTATCCAATCAGTCTCAGAAAAGCAGACAAACTCAACAACTTCTGCATGACATACTGTATATGCAGGAATACCAAGAAAAGGTGACTATTATTAACACAAGACCAAGGACTCAAATGCATCTTTCTCTAATGATGATCCTTAAAAATTAGCTACTGCATGGAAATTTTGCTATATTATATGGTAAATATACAGCATATACATTAAGTCAACATATACAGTAAATAAGATGAGACAGAGGCCTGTCATATAGGCATAGTCTATCCCAAGGTTTTTTTCTTAACTACTGTCAACTGATGGGGTTTTGGTTCCTTGCCATTCTTGCCTTTGGCTTGCTTAATTGGGGCAGAGAAATATAGCCAGAAATATTCTGAAATATCATCACTACTACTGGTTGAGAACTAAACCTAAACTGAATTGAGCAAGATAATGACACTATATTGTATTTACTAGAGATGCTTCATAACTGATGAACAGTTATTTAACTGCATTGAATTAACATTGTACTAAACTGCATGAGATATAATGACACAATCATCTTCTGAACTGCTTTCTTTTTAATTTAATAATTGATTTACTTCTCATCATTTAAACTCTTTTTGATCTAAACTGAATTAACATTGAACTAAACTGAGCTGAATGTCTTCTGTAAAGCTGCTTCTAGCTGAAATTGAAGTCATTCCATAAGATTAAAATCTAAATCTTTGAAACAATGTGTATTGTATAAAGCACTACACAAGCAAAGAAAAAAAAGATGTTTTGCCTTTTTTTTCATGAGGACTCTAAAACTGTGAAAATGACATATTTTCCATGCTACATTTGACGTCACATCTCAGGATAATCACAAGTGGAGAGTTTAGGACTGTGTGTTCTTGTGCAATCAGCTTTCACTTGACAACTTTCCTGTGGCTGCAGTTTTAAAACATGGACACCGAACTGAGTTCACAGTGGTTTAACAGATTTAAAAAAACATACTTTACATTCACGTACTTTAGTGCCCTCACTCTAACCTGAATGATCAGCAGGTCCCGGCAGGCTTTGTCATAGACACCTCAGGGATTCTGTGTTTTTCTGACTTGGCTCAGTCGCAGTCGGATGGACAGCAGTAGCACTGTGTAAAGGAGGGCTGAATAACTTCCTAGCACGTAAGATGAGGCGCCCACAGAGTCGACAAGTCCAGCAGGAGGAGGTGACGAAAGAGGCTGATTGATTGCTCTCATACACCTGTCCCAGGGCCTGCCGAATCCTGCATCCCAACATTGGATTATATGCATTTTTTAAGCTTTGGTTATGTTAATCTTCACTGCTCAATCAAGGCATTTCCTTCCCAAGGCCTGAGCAAATCAACGGCTGTCGAACTTGAAAATAAACGACAATTCCCTGAAATGCCTGTTGAGTCATATGTAGCAGTATATTAACTGTGGCCTTTGTGGAGAAGAAAGGTTGGAGGTGCAGAGCAGGATCAGAGGAGAGGTGCTGAGAGGCCAGCCACAGCGAGCACACAGCCCTGTATGTCCCTCACAGAGCCTGTACTACAGCTCCGAGCAGGGAACAGGAGGGGGTGTATGTGGTTTTGGGGGGTGTTGGGGTTTAAAACTCCCAGCCTCTAATCCTGACACACTGTCTCCACCAATTAGAACTCCTTCAAAAGGCGAAAGGGGAGGAAAAAACAAAACCAGAAAGCCAGCGAGGGCATATTTAGTAACATTTTGGCAAGCTATAATTACATGTATGGCTAACAGAGAGATTTAACTGCTTTTTACCCATTGATTGACAAGGCAGAGAACTACATGGTTTCGATACAAGTCTGCGACAGGCAGACACGCAGAGCGAAGACTCAGACCTGCATTTAAATGATAAGAATCAACAGAACTGTGCTTATAAGCACCAAAAGAGAAATAAATAATCACTTAAAAAACAGTCAGCTTCTATCTGTTTGATATAAGTATACTTTTGGGTTCCATTATTGGTTCAGTCAAGAACCTTTAACATCCATTGAACATTTTCAATGCACAAAAGGTTCTTTTAAGTGGGAAAGAGTTTGATAGATTATTAAAATTTTCTTCACATGAAGAAAGAAATGACTCTTTTCAGAACTTTTCACTGAAAGGTTCTTTGAGGAACCAATGGTTCTTCTGCAACATTGCTGCAAAAATTCCTTTTTGGAATATTTACTTCTAAGAGCACAGAGGTAAATATTTATGGCAAAAAAAAAAAAAACATTCCAGCCTCTTTTGATCATGTAATCTAAATGAAACCCCCTAACACTAGTTGTTGACAGTAAGGCTGTTTTGTCAGCAGTATTCAGAGGGTTATAATTACCATACATGTCAATATTGACCGTCGGAAAAAAGTGTGACTAGGGGATCACAGAGAACAAATTCCCTGGGAATCTATTCCTAACTTATAGTAAACATACAGAAATACATGTTTATAGTTTGATGTGTGTTCAGCATTTTTTAAAATCCATTCATAGTATTACAGACCCTACAGAGATAAGCAAAGGAGGACGTTTTGATCAAAAAATCTCTGTGAAGTTCCACTGTAAGGCCTCCACCAGTTCATCCTTTTCACCGTAACAACTCGTGTTACTATGAATCACTTCATCTCCATCGTTCATCAATCTATAGTCTGTATTCTCAGAATAGGCTGAAGAGCGGTTAAGAGGAAGTTATGGGAAGCTCTGTTTCTCCATGTTAAACAACCTTGAAACAAGACCCCTTTTTCAACTTTTCAGATGAGGGAAAATTATTCTCCAGAAATATCTGGCTCTGGACTTTGATGATGAATGTACTGTTTCATCAATCATATACTTGTAAAAATATTGACAGTGACATTGAGCTGTCCGAAATGTCTGTTTGTGTTCAGGTCTGTAGAATGAGAGCAGGTTTATCATTATTACACCAAACGTGATTCAGGATTCCCTGGGAGACGCAGGGAAAATAAACTATGCTGAAGACACCATATTATGGGAAGGTTAAAAAAAAAAGAAAACTGATTTCATGGAAAGAACGACCATTGCTTCTAAGCTGGTAGAAACAGCCATGAGACTGAATTCAGCATGATTTGTGCCCTGCCTGGAAACCATATGGAGCAACATGCAACAAACAAAGTTTGACAATGAAAATGACATTTGTTGAAATGTCTCAGATCAATCAATGAAAAAGCTTAAGGGATAGTCCAGCCAAAAAAATTTATTCTGCCATAATTTACTTTTTCCAAACCTGAAATTTGTTCTTTCTTATGTGGAACACAAAATAAATATATATTGAGACTTTTTGTCTTTTTGTCCATACAGTGGAAATCATTGGTAAACAAAATGGTTTAATTAGCAACATTCTTCAAAATATCTTCTTTTATGTTCTCCAGAAAATCTAAAGTCATAGTGATTTGGAACAACACGAGGGTGATCAAATTATGGCAGAAATTTCAGTTTTGGGTGAACCATCCCTATATAGAAGTGATCATTGTAAAGCCAAATATTACTGATATTGGTGGAACCGCCCCTGGTTTACCATTATACAATTTTGACATACTTTTTTCTTTTAAAAGTTTAAAGGTGATTTTAATAATCGGCTTTAAGTTTATTGCCCCCATTCTTCAGAGCTTTCAAATCTCACTGAGCTACATCAGATTATGAATGTTATCTTTGAGGGAAACAGTTGACACATACTGTATTTGGCTGCGTATGTCTCATCACACGGTGTTGTAGAAAACCGTCGGCCTGCACAAGCTCACACTCGCCCGGCATTGTCCTGTCAGAAGTGAAACATTTCTAAATCCTGATAAGGGTCAATAAGGAAGTCCGTGAATATCAAAGGCTGCCTGTGTCCATACAGGGTGAGTTGTTTACTTCCCTGGCAAATGCCTGACACCAGCCACCCGTCAGACGACAACGTCAAAACAACAGCACATGCCTCACGCGGACATCCCGTAAACGAGCACCAACACCCATTTAACAGAGAATTCCACAGCTCCCCAACCCCTCATTTCCTCTGCGAGCTGACGACCTGTAATCACCCGTGGAGAAACCACCATACTTCATTACTGCAGTGATTACACCAATTAGCAGCATGTAGGGAGTGGCCCACAATGCCCAGCGTCACCGCCAGACTGCTCGCTTTCCCCACATGCCAATATTAGTGGGAAGTTTCTACTTTGCAGTTGATCAGAAAATAGTTCTGGAGTCTTTTGTAATGGTATATGACCAAATACAGTGTGCGGAGTAATGAAAGTAAAGTCGGTGTGGTGTCTTCCTGTGGAGTGAATGTGGAATTTAATTTCTAGGAAGATTAGCTGATAACTATAAAACATGGGATAGGATCATTTTTGCTGTTGTTTTTTTGTTTCATAGACCATCTTCCATCTGTTGTCCATTATTCGCTATGACAGATGTGCGTTTAAGGATGTGACTAAATGTGCAATCAAGAATCTGGTGTGAATCACTGTTTATGGACACATTTTCTAGCCACTCATCTTTGATGTGCACTTGTCTGTCACAAAAACATCAAATGAATCATGAAGAGGAATCTCAAGATCTAAAGGCCCAGTGATCTCCATTCGCCAAAGCCAGAAAGGCTGTTTTTGTCTTTCAACTCAACACATGACATGAATCTGAAAATTTGAGCAGAAGATTAGCAGGTTTTTTATGCCGTACCCCTCTCTCTTTCAACATCTTTCTCTAAGCAGATGTTAGGCTCAGGAGTGGCATCCCAATAAGCCACAAGTGAGCGTATTTTCTTTCCACAGGCTTGAGAGTGAAGCCACAAAACAGTCTGATGCAGCTCAACATAAAACAAAGCAGATGAAAAAGAGGGCAGAAATGAAGCGATTTCTTAAAACTTTGGGGAGAGTGGAAACTAAAGATTTTCTAATGCAACCTTTATTGAGGTTCCTGGTTTCAGCGCAGCAACCTTTTTTATGTGTTAGAGGAACTCCCTGTAATTTTTCTTCACCACTAGCACTGGACAGGCTTATAATAAAAAGATGTCTATTCTGGGATTCTCTGTAATAATGGCCTCTTCTTGTCTTCATGCACTTCTGTCTTGTCTGAAGAAAGACAGACAGCAGGTGATAAATGACTGGCCAGATGGATGGATGGATAAGCTGAATGAAGCCATCAGTGGATGAACAATAGGAAGTCTGAATATAATAAGTAGCTTTATGAAAATTATTTATTATTCACCAAACATCTTAAAAATAAGACTTCTTTATTGGCATCTATGGTTCCTTGAAGAATCTCTAACATCCTGGGAACCTTTCCATTGCACAAAAGGTTCTCTATAGTGTAAAAGGTTCTCCAGATTCTTCACTAAGGTCCTTCACAAAACCCCCTTTGGAACCTTTATTTTTAAGAGTGTTGAAATCTGTGGTCACCTTCACTTTATAAGAGAAGTTTGGACCTTCAACCAGTTTTTGACTTGATACAATTGTCATTTTTGGGCAAACTATTCCTTTGCATGACATTTATCATTCATTTGGCTTGAATCACTGATTACAAGCCAGTGAACACATACACACACATGTAAACTGATGCTTGTCCTATAATCACAAAGATGTGTCATGTCTAATTAAGCCTTAATGAAAGTGTCGGACAATCCAAAGCACCATACTATTTCCTTTCTCAATTTGGTGGCGAAGGCCATTTAAGAAGGACTCATGTGCGGTTACCCTGCCTAATGGGGTGGATGAATTTCTCCAAAACGAAGGGAAAAAAGTGAAAAACACACTCTTGTTGCATGACAGAATCCCTCCCAACCAAGACTTGTCCTTTAATACCAAGGCTTTTTCATGTGGCTTCTCCACGATTGCACATGGGGAAATGCAAACCACACTGTTACAGTGCTTATTATACACTAAGAGTATGTGTATGTGTGTTACTATGTGCACAAGGAAAGATTGCTGCAGTTGTGCAGCATGCCTTAAATTGAAATGACATGTCTTAATTTGTCAACACACTTACCCTTGGAAAGAAGAGAAGTGAATGAAATAAAGGAAGCACTCAGTGCTAGATGCTTGAGTGTGTACTACCAATAGACAAAATCTGATGCAGTGAAGGATGCCGTACTTCAGTTATGAAAAACCTGACTGGAGAGATCTTTCTCTTTACATACAGTACCAAGGAGGTCTATAATACCTGCAGAAAACTATCTATTGGCATAACCTTTTTCTTCTCCTTGACAGTTAGCTGGCACAGGACCCCACAAAAGTACGATTTTGAGCCAGTCACTCAAACCATAATGTTTTGTGACTCACTCTTGCACTGCAGGAAAATTACATCATGACAATACCAACTGGCTAGTCCCAAACCCTTCACTAGTGACTATCCTGAGCTGTGACGTCCAAGGTGGCTGACAGGGACAAATATAAGTCCATTTCTTGATTTTAAGAGCCTTCAAATGAGAATCAAGCAATGGTGAAATATTTCATAAAGGGGATCATACCAGGGACCAGTGACTAACATCATAAATCTAGTTTTATATTTTCATTTATCTTAGCATTAAATAGGCATACATTATTTTTCTCTATTGATAAGTCACAGAAACATTATCATGGGCTTTTTTTATGCTACTGGAACAAATGTAAAAAAATATATTGTTGTAGGCTCCGTTCACCACTACAGAGGTATTACCTATGTTTTCTGTCCATTACTTAGTTTAATTATTCACAGTGCACTGCTATACTAGTTAGCTATTCCTGGTTAAACTCGATTAGAAGATTTTTTTTGCGCTACAACAGTGTTTGCTGAATCAAAGCCCACAAATGTTGAATAATGTTGATATAAGAGTACAGGCCTTTGGGAACCAGCGAAATCTGGTGCATTACATAAAACAATTCAGTTCAGTTCAGTTCACACTCTTTAAATGTGCCTTTTGGAAATATTAGTTCAGTCATGTAAGTGAATGCATTGTGCACACTGTGTGCACACTGTTTTTTGTTTTAACAGATACTTGTCATCAAGCATCACTGCCATCTCCACTTCTCTCCTATCTTCACCTCTTCTGTGACAGTAAACTGAAGATGGCAGCTTCGTGGGTAGACTAATAGGCTAGAGTTGAGTGCTGGGTAAGGTGCCGCCCCCTGGCCGAACTGTTCCCATTGCCTTCTCTCCCAAAATCCGGTCTACTTGCTGCCATGCATGAATTGCCAGCCACAGGAAAGTTAAAAAAGAGGAGTCTAAATTAAGTGCCCTTTCATTCCAGCATTTTCATGGTTTGGCTAAAAACAGGGTGCAAGATGATTCACATTTTATAAGCCCTCTCTTGCGGCCGCCTGCGTCACCCTGGCGCTCGGACTCTATGGCTCATTCACACATCTCTCTCTGTCCTGCTCTTTTACTTTGTCTTTTCCAGCACTCTGTGCTAACAGATAAATCTCTTAAATCACAGGTGATGTGAAATAGTTCACGAAATGCATGGGTAACATTAATTATTTCAGAATATTAAATGATAATAATTGCTTTCTCAATATGTTTTTGGACTCTTCGATGTTTGCGATTTGTCATTGAATTAAGCCTTTATAAACAAATAACTCTGATTTCATTCTGGTTGCCTGGAGAATATGCTGAATGAACAAAACAGTCCATAACACCCCTGTAGCAGACGAAGCCTAACGTTCATGCTTTTAGCAGAACACAAACTTAGTGGTTGGAAGAAAAAGAAATAGGAAGGGGATAGACATTTCTCTAAACAAGTCTGACAGCTACTACCATTCTGACCACTGTACATTATCATTTCCGCACCACGGCTGCTGTCGGCCTGGTAACTGCTGCCAGAAAAAACATAAGAGGATCTCGTATGGGTGAAGTGCACAGATGTGCTACTGGACAATGAGCTTCACCTCAAACTCAAAGCCAATATGTGCTGTGTAATGCTGCCCTCTGCTATTCATGAGAAGTTTTGCAGTGAGCATTAAAGAAGTCATTAGATTGTATGAATTGGTGTTGTATGTTGTGTGATGACTACATTTTCATGTTTAATGCAAATTTGTATGAAAATGGCTTTATACTATAGAAATGTACACATTTTCACACAAACACTTTTTTCTTGGTAATTTGATTGTTAAAGGCAACATTAATGTGAAGGGATTTTTGCCAAACGATGTTGATATTTGAAAGCACTAATAACAAACACACCCATACCCCAAAGGGACCAATGACCTCGCCTCTATTTTTATATCTCCACCCACATGTACATACAGTCATGGCCTAAAGTTTTGGCAGTGACAAATTTAGTCTTTTGCAAAGTTTGCTGCTTCAGTATTTGTAGATTATTTTTCCATGTGTCTATGGTATACGAAAAAAAGCAGCGAATCATAAGTTTAAGGCTTTTTTAGAAATATATATATATATATATATATATATATTTTTTTTTTTTTTTCAGTGTTTTACAGTGTTCTTCATTACCTATGCAATTTGCTCTGGCATGCTGGATATTAGCTTCTGGGCTAAATCCTGACTGGTGGCGATCCATTTCCTTATTAAATCTCGGAGTTAGTTCTGCTTGCCCACTCACCTTTTGAGGACTGACCACATGTTTTCTATGGGATTGAGATCCGGGGAGTTGCCTGGCTACAGATCCAAAATTTCAATGTAATGATCTTCAAGCCACTTCTTTATCACTCTTGCTTTGTGACACGATGCTCCATCATGCTGGAAAATGCATGGATCATCACCAAACCACTTATGGATCGTTGGAAGAAGTCACTCTTGCAGGTTTTGATACCATTCTTCATGGCAGTGTTTTTGGGCAGACTTATAAGAGAGACCACTCCCTTGGTTGAAAAGCAACCCCACACTGTTGGCATGTCACAGGACTCATGTTAGCATTCACCTTTTCTTCTCCGAACAAATCCAGATGTCCCAAACCTTCGGAAGGGACTTTGCACCAGAAAATAACTTTGCACCAGTCTTCTGTTGTCCAATTCTTGTACTTCCTGCAGAATTTCAATCTCTCCTTGATGTGTTTCTTGGAGAGAAGTGGCTTCTTTGTTGTCCTTGTTGACACAAGGCTGTTGTCCAAAAGTCTTGTCCTCACTGTGTGTGCAGATGCTCTCACACCAACCTGCTGCCGTTTCTGAGGAAGCTCTGCATGCTGGAGACACGATTCTGTACCAGACTCCTCAGGAGGAGACGGTCCTGGTGCTTGCTGGACACTCTGGACGTCCTGAAGACTTCTTCACTGCAGTCAAACCTCTCACCTTCAAGTTCTCGAAGAGCCAGCAAATGGTTCTTTCAAAGCGATGACAGCTGCATGTGTTTCTTTGGAGGTATCCTTTGCTAACAAGAACACAATGATTGGAAGCACTTCCTCCATCCTTTCAGAGCAGTCAAGTCTGTTCTGACAATCTAATTAGTATGATAGTGATTTTACCTGACTAGTACTAATTCAAATTCCACATGTGCCTCTGATATGATTAGTCAATGAATGTTAGCTGGTCTATTATTCTAATTACAAATAAGTGCAATCAAAAATACTGCTGATTGACTTCAAGTGTGTTTTGGGGCACGTTCCAACACTGTGGTCAAAAGCGTTTTTCAAAAATTGCTTAGTGCGCCTTTAAGGGGAATGTTCCATTTTATGATTTTTCATTCATTATGGGAATGCGGCTTTTGTGTGTTCTCTAAACCATCTTAAATGAACGTTCAACTAAAATTAATCAGGAAAAGGTTCCATGAATTGTGCTAATGTTTTGAGAATGCTAGCTATTAAAAACCAACTAACTTTAAATGAAAGTTCTAGTAACACTGGAACACTGGTAGTAGTTCTGGAAGAATCTTTATTCAGAAACTTGTCAGAACGTTAGCCAAAGTTCTGAAAATGTTTTTGATGGGGGGTCTGGGGGGCTTGTCCTACTGATTAGAGGCTACAAATGCCCCTGTGGAACACATGGTGGAAGTTGTTGGTCACCAAGTGGTGTGAACACAGTGGTGCGATCATACTACCTCAGAAATGTTTCTGTGAACTGTGGGGACTTTTCATAGATTTCTATTACTTTTATACTGACCAAGCAATATTTTCTATACCCTAACCCTAAACCTAACTCTTACAGAAATCCTGTTTCCATTGTTACACTTTCAGATAAACATATTTTTTTTTTCCCTTATGGGGACCAGGCTCGTCACCACAATGTAAAAAATGTCACGTTTTACTATCCTTGTGGGGACCAAATGTACACACACTCAAAACGATAGTCCGATTCACAAAAAATGATTCTCATTGGTTGGTTCTTGTAATCAAAACACTCATCCCGAGTAACCAATTTGAATCAGTCTGACAAATCCTGAATCAGTTATGACTCACTGAACATTCCATGACAATGCATCATTAAGCTACTTCAATAAGTCATCAAGTAAAATTTCATTTCTTTATTTATGAAAATAAAAATAAAAAAATCACCCAGAATGTCAAGATATTCAGTTAATAATATGAAGTTTATAGTCAAAGGTTTAAAATGAACTTCTATTAAACATCTATCATAGCTTCATCTCGATCAGGCCAATCTGCTTTTCGTTGAAAACATGCTATTTTGGACACAGTTTCCTTACACCAGCGGGATGCTGGAACTACACAAATGCTACAATATTATGACCACATATTTACTAAGGATGCTATTCCACAGAAAATAAAAAGATCCACCACAAAGACATGGTAATGAATTACATTCCATAGTTACGACTGTACACAGACTGACTGAACAACTCTCCAACCTCCATTCATGCCAAAGCAGGAGGAAGCTCTGGGCAGTTGGCGAGAGGAAATGGCGTGGCTGGTCTGAGGTTTGGAGGAAGAATGGGAAGTATGCTGTTACTGTGGTGCTGGTCAGACAGCAGGCTTTAGGTTTCCTCGCCACAGCTGCCCTGACCACATCTGTCCTTTGCTCTCACTCAATCTTCTCAGCCATTTAAACTATAAAATGCTTCCTCACTAAATGCGGCTCCACCCAACTCTTAAACTGTGTACATTAAAAGAACACCCCCTACTACACCCACATGACAGCGAATAAAACGGGCTTGCTCGGCTGTTAAAACTGTTGGAGCGGCCCAGCCAGCTTTTAATTCACATGTTCTGATGTTGTTTGTGGTCATCGTTGCCCCTTTGTGAACAAGCGGGAGTAAAAGACAGAGAAATGATGAGAGGGAAAACGTTAATGCAGACTGGATTCAGTGAGTAATAGGAGAAGGGCAAAATAACATGCATATAGCGAAATGCGCTGCAAATCATCACAACACATGCATATAACGAAACGCGATGCAAATCATCACAACACATGCATATAGCTAAACGCGCTGCAAATCATCACAACACATGCATATAACGAAACGCGCTGAAAATCATCACAACACATGCATATAACGAAACGCGCTGCAAATCATCACAACACATGCATATAACGAAACGCGCTGCAAATCATCACAACACATGCATATAACGAAACGCGCTGCAAATCATCACAACACATGCATATAACGAAACGCGCTGCAAATCATCACAACACATGCATATAGCGAAACGCGCTGCAAATCATCACAACACATGCATATAACGAAACGCGCTGCAAATCATCACAACACATGCATATAACGAAACGCGCTGCAAATCATCACAACACATGCATATAACGAAACGCGCTGAAAATCATCACAACACATGCATATAACGAAACGCGCTGCAAATCATCACAACACATGCATATAACGAAACGCGCTGCAAATCATCACAACACATGCATATAACGAAACGCGCTGCAAATCATCACAACACATGCATATAACGAAACGCGCTGCAAATCATCACAACACATGCATATAACGAAACGCGCTGAAAATCATCACAACACATGCATATAACGAAACGCGCTGCAAATCATCACAACACATGCATATAACGAAACGCGCTGAAAATCATCACAACACATGCATATAACGAAACGCGCTGCAAATCATCACAACACATGCATATAACGAAACGCGCTGAAAATCATCACAACACATGCATATAACGAAACGCGCTGAAAATCATCACAACACATGCATATAATGAAGCGCGCTGCAAATCATCACAACACATGCATATAGCGAAACGCGCTGCAAATCATCACAACACATGCATATAGCGAAACGCGATGCATATCATCACAACACATGCATATAGCGAAACGCGGTGAAAATCATCACAACACATGCATATAGCGAAACGCGGTGAAAATCATCACAACACATGCATATAGCGAAACGCGCTGCAAATCATCACAACACATGCATATAACGAAACGTGCTGCAAATCACCACAACACATGCATATAGCGAAACGCGCTGCAAATCATCACAACATATGCATATAACGAAACGCGCTGCAAATCATCACAACACATGCATATAACGAAACGCGCTGCAAATCATCACAACACATGCATATAACGAAACGCGATGCAAATCATCACAACACATGCATATAACGAAACGCGCTGCAAATCATCACAACACATGCATATAGCGAAACGCGCTGCAAATCACCACAACACATACATATAGCGAAACGCGATGCAAATCACCACAACACATGCATATAGCGAAACGCGCTGCAAATCATCACAACATATGCATATAACGAAACGCGCTGCAAATCATCACAACACATGCATATAACGAAACGCGCTGCAAATCATCACAACACATGCATATAACGAAACGCGATGCAAATCATCACAACACATGCATATAACGAAACGCGCTGCAAATCATCACAACACATGCATATAGCGAAACGCGCTGCAAATCACCACAACACATACATATAGCGAAACGCGATGCAAATCATCACAACACATGCATATAGCGAAACGCGATGCAAATCATCACAACACATGCATATAGCGAAACGAGCTGCAAATCATCACAACACATGCATATAACAAAAAGGGCTGCAAATCACCACAACACATACATATAACGAAACGCACTGCAAATCATCACAACACATGCATATAGCGAAACGCGCTGCAAATCATCACAACACATGCATATAACAAAAAGGGCTGCAAATCACCACAACACATACATATAACGAAACGCACTGCAAATCACCACAAAATGATGAAGATGTTTTTTTTTTATATGCTGATGTTTTTTCAATTTGCATGTGTTTTCTTAAATTGCAGCGCATTAAGCTAACTCAGCCACCGTAATTTAGGGTTCCATGAAACCTTTCCAAAAAAAAAAAAGAAAAAAAAAACTGAGAAAGCCCAGAAAAAATGATTAGGCAATATGCAAATTAAGTACTAGTTCACAAACTCTTGAGACATGAAACACATTTAACTACTTTGAGCTTTTTTTAATTATATATATATATATATTCACCTTAATTAATAATCATCTTATTTACTGTTTATTTTACTTATTTCAGAAAATTACAGTAACATGCCCTCCTCCCCAAAACCAACCAGATTAAACATATATTGAAAATCTGTTTCCAAATATGGTTATATCTAAGTAAGTGCTGTTGTTTTCACAACTACCGTATGTCCTCACGTGATTATTTAGAGCATACCCATAATTTTAACTACATAAAAATGGCTATGACATGCAACAGTTTTGAATATAATATTGACAACACTATGAGCGGTTAACACCATTACATTTTCTTTCTGTAGATGAGCTGCACATGTAGCGTCAGTTTATTCGAAATCATATTTGAATGCTAGATTTACAAAACATCCCCGTAATCCAACATTTTGTAACCCTGTTAGCCTCACAGTCATGTTTAGATATTTTACTGTATCTGTGATTTACTAAGATTAAAATCTGAGAGAATGTCTGGAAATTACAAGGAATGTTAACTTTGTTAGTTTTGTTTTTGTTTTAGCTTTTCACAAGATACAGCGTTATGGGAATAATCTTACTATTTTATTAGAATATTAATTTTTCCTACATTAGTTGTATTGCATTAGTTGCATTTATTTAAATCAATAATAGTTGATATATGTTATCATTATTATAAGTCCATTTAAGCACAGCATATTTTTTTCTTAATTACTATTGTTATTTACATAAAAGCTCACTAATGTAGCAAAAATAAATAAATTTAAATAAATTTAAGCAGGCCTATATGCATTTAAAATAGAATTTTAATATATAATATAGTATCTATATCTAGACAATAAATTACTGAATGATGCATTGTTATAATACATAACATAAAACATTTTATTGACTTTTAATTTACGGACTTTTATTGTCTAGCGGAAGCGAGAACTGGTCCTTCACAATAATGGAAACCGATGTCTTCACACTTTAGTTCCCACCGGAAGAACAAAAACACACAACATCTTCTGGTTTAAAACGGGTTTTTTTCGCTCCAGAAGTTGTATTCACCTTCGAAGAAAATTGACACGCCACCATATGGTTAATTTTAAATATGTAAATATGCTTTAATTGATTTAAATTGTACTTTGGATTACGAAAGCCCTCCAAAGTCGAGTGTTTTAATGTTTATTTCCTGGAAGGATGGTGTTGACAGTGGAGTGATTCTCAAAACAGTTCCCCCATAGTTTGGAAAGAGCTTTAACAAGTGCAGAACTGTTTTCTGCTACTACACAATCACACAGAGCACATGTAACTGTCAGCCTGGTTGTAGTCTGCTGCTTCTGCTTCAGAAAGCCTCTATGGCTCAGGATTTCCTCCCAGGCATGGAGAGCTCGGCTGTTTCTGTCATAGAGAGCCGTGGAGCTGGACCACAGCTCGCGCTTTCAGGAGGCTCTGGTGTGCTACCAGGAGGGGATCCAGCTCCTGGTGCATGTACTGAAGGGTATGCCATGAGTTTGGAAATGCTATATTATATTGCTGATGGCGTAAGATTGTAGTCTTAATATGGTTTACTGTTTTTCTAGCTGTAAAAGATGATTCGAAGAAGGTCCACTACAAAGAGATGATCAAGGGTTACATGGACCGAGCAGAACAGAACAAAGACCATGTCAACAAACTGAAAGAAGGTTGGTTAATCAATAAAGTGTTTTAAACTAGGGGCCCCGGGAACCTACAGGGTATAAATAAAAGAATAAATAGATTGGTACATTTTATTATAAAATTATTTATTTTTCTAAAACAATCACATTTCAGTTTATATATATATATATATATATATATATATATATATATATATATATATATATATATATATTGCTGTCAAATGATTAATCGCGAATTAATCCCATCTAAAATAAAAGTTTTTGTTTACATAATATGTGTGTGTGTACTGTGTAAATTTATTATGTATATAAATACACATACAGTATACATTTAGAAAATATTTACATGTATACATTTATATGCATATAATTGATATTATATATAAATATATTTAAAATGAAAACATGATGTATTTTCCAAATATATATACAAACGTGTGTATTTATATATAAATATTCTATAATCACATTACACACACATATATTATGTAATCAAAACTAATATTTTGGAACAGCGATTCACGATTCAACAGCACTAATATAAATTAGGTAAATATGCATGAAAATATATGTAGGGAATGAAGACCCCTGGCTTAAAGCACCTTTGCTCTTCACATCGGCTCAGTTTTGTCATTGTTGTCTCGTCTGTCAGAGGGTAAATACCATGAGCAGATAGAGATAGCAGACAGCTCCACTGGTTTCAGCTATGAATCCCGCTTCAAGCCCTACATCAGAGACGGACTGACTGAAGTCTGGGTGGAGGACCCTTATGTACGACATCAGGTACAGACTACAGTGATGCTCCGGAGTATACAGTACAGCACAACAGACTATATTACAGAATGAATGATAAGTGCAGAAATATATCTCAGAATAATAAATTACAAATGTTCTCCTTTGTAGTTGTATAACTTACTTCGTTTCGGTGAAATGCTGCTGAAATGCCAGTGTAAAGTAAAGACGATTCACCTTCTGACCTCATAAGTCGAGGTAAGGTTCTCCAGCGTCTACAAATCGTTTTATATTTGCACTCACTAAAACACAGAATGTACAACGTTTGGCATTTTGTTCATCGGAGGCTTCCATTAAAGTCGACCTTAACCCTGTGGTTTTCCAGGACAGCTCTGCTCAGCAAACGAGTGCCCTTGTGGAAATAAAGCAGTTGCTGCAGAGTCAAAACGTCCAGTACTCATCTACTATTCATGACAGGGAGATCAGGTACATCTCAAATCATTCTCATTTGCTGTATGTTACAGAAAACACACTGGAGGAAAATGTGCCTGTGCTCTTTATGTTCTATATATTCATTTTGTTTTCTCAGGTTTAATAACGGTTGGATTAGATCGGCAGGGGACTTGATTATTTAAAAAAACCAAAGGTACCACCTAAGTGAAACATAAACTTGTGAAATATAAAAAAAATAACATGTTGTTGGCATGTTTGCATAAGGGATGTATATAAAATACTTTTTTTTATTTATTTTTTTTACTTTTTTCACCTTTTTTTTTTTTAAGGGTCGCTTCTCTGTAGGATACTGTGATTATGATCTGAGAGAGTGTCATGAGACTACTGTGGACATTTTTCATACAAAACACACTAAGAAGACATAATCTTGACTGAAAAGCTTCTCCACTGTCTGGCATATCTATGGGGATATCTATAATTTCTAATGCAATCCTCACATACCAACCTGGACGACTGGAAATGTGCCTTCTGATCCCATTTACAGATGTTAAATGAAGTGGAAGGAGTGATTTATATGCTCTGATATGAATTATTATTATTATAGTAATGTCAACTATAGTAATACTTCTATTGTTGTTTTTAAACAATTTATGCACGAGTATATAATGGGGTGATTGATATGTATTTATTATATGTTCGCTTTTGTAATCATAAAAAAAAACCGAATCGCATTTGTAAATAAGGTAGTAGTCTGTAAAATGTTCTTCACTAGTAAGTGCCCTTAATAAAAACGGTTTGTAAATATATCGCGTGCAGCAGCAGCGCCATCCTGTGGTCACTGGGAGAACTTCCAGTCGTCGTGTAAAAGGGATTGATCTGTGATAGTTACAGCATAACGTGAAGAATCGCTCCACCGGCTCGGTTAAAGAGCAAGTGGATGCCAGAGATCACCTCACCTGCTTTTTCTCTGTGATTTGCATCAGTACTATGTGAGTATACGCGACTACATTATATTTATATTAAGTTTTAGGACAGTCATGTGTCAATTATCGTGTTAATTTTTAAGATAGTGTTATAGTGGTTACGGTAAGTTTGTGTTTTTGTTTTTGAAATTGAAACTCATAAATATGAGAGAATTGTGACACGTGCAGACTGTACAAACCATAACCCATATAATTCCATGCGTTTCTGAATATCTTTATGGGCCACTTGATTTGGGACAGTCATAGCCTACTGTAAAAGGCTTGATGTTTGTGAAAGGACTGGTTATTGGTTAGGACTGGTTACTGGTTAGGACTGATTATTTTTAATAACTAAGCAGTCCGTGCTGGTGCTGTATTTGTTTGCTTGGACATGTATGTATGAGTTCTTGCTTCTTCTGCCTGTCATATTAGAAACCATTAGTTGCGATGAAACACGCATGAATTCCCTGCAGGACGAGATTAAATCTATAATCGCCCTTAATCTCGATATGTGCTCCTCATCTCAGTTCATGAAAAATACACAGCCTTGTCTCTAAATAACACAATCCATCTCTCAAGGGACTAGAGTTATGATGGTCATGAGGGTGAATCTTATGAAAAATATCAAGGACATGTTAAGATGTTTGCTTGTTTTTAAACAATTTTACGTTGCATTTTTTATACATTTTGAGAATTGTAGTTATTTTTTATTGGGTAAGGTTGTACTTAATTTCCTTAAAACAATGTCACCATGATCCAATAGTCCTAACGGTGCAAAAATGTATTTTCATATGATTTTGAAGTGAAATATTTAACCAATTTTCTTTAGAGATGATTTTGTACGATTCACCATGATGATATGATTTGAGCTGATGCTACATGTGTAAATCCTATGGTCAATTCATAGTTAGAAAGTTGATTAAAGTTTTTAAGGGAGACCTGGAGCCTCATGCTACTGTGTAATTAATAAACTGTAAAAAGAAAAAAAAAAAGGCTACTGATTTGAAACAAATGACGAATTGTCCTGATCATTTATGAAAAAATAAATAAAATAATAATCCCTAAAATCTCCCTCCATTTAATAGTTGAATCTTGTTTGAATGTACCTTAGTGTGGTTTGATTGTGTTCACTTGTTACCCAACAGTTATTGATTTTAATTGTAGTGCTGAACATGTAAACTAAACATTTGGAATAAACTAGCTGGAAAACTTAAACTAAAACACTTGTTTTATTTATACAGCTAGTTGTTAATTAAACATTTTTAATTTACTTTAACTTGATGTACTAAAATAACTAAAAATAAAACTGAAATACATTTTATATAAAAACTATGTAGACATAGTTGAGAAAAAAAACATGTAGACATATAAATAAAAAGACAAATAAGTTACTAAAACATTAATCAAAATCAAAAAGTAAAATAAAAGCAATTCAGAATATTATTCAGAAATAAAACAGTATAGTTGAAAGCTGTATGCAGTGTGCTTCAACTATGATAAAATACTGTATGCACAATACTTATAAGTATAAAACATTTTTGCCACAGACCACCAGATTAGGCGGAAACGAAAAGGAAAATATATAAATCAAATCAGATTATGGCACGAATGCATGCAAGCAGGCCATAAATATCTGAAACAATTCAGCATGCAATATCCAGCAATAATCGGAGGAAAGTGTCCTCAGTAGTAAAACATCCCATCCATTGAAAGAGGCATATGTGCAGAATACTTTTGCTTCCCTTCAATATGCATGTCTGAATATGAAAATGTAAATTGACAGATGGATTATACTGAAAGTCACCCAGATGTCTTTTGTCCAGTAGGAGGAAAGGAGAGGGATTTGTGGCCAACTCTGGATCCTGACACAGATTTATGCCTGTATCTGGGGCAAAGCTGCTCTGTGCTTTGTGGAGTGCCAAATACAAAATGTTTAATCCTCAGAGATAATGGGTAGTTTAATGAGAGAGGGGCATTTTTAGGGTTAAAAAGTCAGTGAAGGAGATGTACATGTCTAGATGTATGTGTACAATGGACCCAATACTTTCTTTTGAGAGCCTTGTCTGTCATTTCTTTATCTCACCTTTAAAACAGTTCAAATAGGCTGTAGCCTACTTTCACAGTTACTTATAGTAACACAGGAGGGAGTTGAAAGCTCCTGTCCTTGTCTGCACAGAAGGAAAGGAAGCACATCATCTGTTCAGCTCCACCGTCTCACCTAAGCGTATGAATATAAATGTGCTTATAATCTTTGCATCACAGAGAGCAGTATCTGCTCATTTTATTTATTTATTTTATTTCGTACACACAATACGGAGAAGTAGATCATTAGTCTGGTTCAGGTGTGGTTTAACACGTGGTTACTAGTCTTCCATGATATGGTGAAATATTAATAAAATACCTAATCTAATGTAGTTAAGACAGCTTATTATACTTTCATATGTTATTGTTGATGTCAAATTCATCTTCGTCTGTCACTTGGTAATATGGCTAATACTAATTTAATATTTTGCCCCATCTTTGTAACATTTGTTACATTGTGCACTGCTATTCAAATATATATATATATATATATATATATATATATATATATATATATATATATATATATATATATATATAATATTCTTCTTTTTTCTCTCCATTTTTTTGGAAAAAGGTCACCCAAGGTTGCATAACAGCAGTAAAAACAGCAGTATTGTAAAATATTATTACAATTTTAAAATAAAACATATATAATTTTCAGCATCATTGCTCCAGTCTTCAGTGTGACGTGATCCTTCAGAAACCTTTCTAATGTGATGATTTGGGGCTCAAAAACATTTATTATTATTATTATTATTATTATCATCAACGTTGAATAGAAAGTTCAAAAGAACAGTGTCTATTTGAAATAAAACCGCTTTTGTAACATTAAAAATGTATTTACTGTCACTTTTGATTTATTTAATTTCTGCCTTTGCAGAATAAAAATATTAAAAATAAATGAAAAAGAAAATTAAACAAGCTAAATTTAAAATGCATACAACAAAAAAGAGAAAAAAAATCAATGTTTAATTATAATGTAATACAGAGTATGTCAAGTCTGTGTAGAATACATGATGGATCATTAAAGTTGAGAAACAAAAGAATTTAACCATATATAAAGTTTACGCACATATTTCCACAAACAAATCCTTACAAAAAGAAAGTATTTGCATACATAGGTATCCACACGAAAGAAATTCAAACCACAATCAAATCACATGAAAAAAAGACAATGAGTGGGTCCCCATCTCCAAAAATATACAAAAGTAATAATTTCTTTCTAAATATCATACTGAGCTCAGAGTTTTGAATGGTAGCATATATACAGTACACAAACACAGAAGATGGCCTTTTCACCCAGGTAAAGTGATCTTTGAGTGGAGCATGACGGTGTTTAAATGATTTGCATACAAAAACTGACCTACTCTGACGTGTGGATGCAAATGCATGACACAAACCATAGTTGTTCGGTTAACCGTGATATTTTCAACTCTCTCTTTAACAAATCATTTACAAACACAAGAGGAATATAAATCAGATGTGATGCTCGATCCACGTTTATTTTGATCAAATAGCTTCCTTATGCTCTTGCTATCAACACACACACACACACACACACACACACACGTGCTCTTGTTGATAGAGTGCTGGGTGGTGTGTAGATGCTTTAGTGTTTAGTAAGAAGCTTAGGCATACAGGGAAAGCATGAGTTGCCAGTCAGTGTTTGTCCAACTCCTTACTGCCAAATATCAAATCCATCAATGCGTATCTTTGTCAGAGCCTGCTTTTCCTTTTCCTCTTCCTTGCTTTCTTTTATTCAGTAGTTCCTCTCTTGATTTTGCTTTCTCCGGTCTGTCTTTCGGTGTCTATCTCTCTGCATGTGTGTGATTGAGACAGAGCTGCTATGGTTCATAGGATGTAAGGACATTGTGTTTGTCTTTTAAAAGGAAGAAGAGAAGCTAAATCACACAGGAAAGAAGAAACAGAAGGATTTCTTCTGACAGAGTAAGGATGTAATTTATCTTGTTTAATATTGTTTGAAGTACATATGTTTTGTTGTTCAGGGTAACGATAATAAAGCATCATTCATAGCAATTTCATTATTTATATATAAGTGATCAGTAAGTTATCAAAGTCAATCATTATTATTCATGTTTAAAATATGGGGTCAATAAAATGTTTGTTTTTTAAAAGAAAATATTTTTATTGCGCAAAATATTCCGCAATATTACAAAATATCGCTGTTTTAAATTTTAAAACCCAAAGGTTTTTAAGCGAATCCCTCAACTACATAAGAGTTCAATCTTGTGTTCTCAGACATGGAGACATATATTATTTATTAATTTTAACAATTAAGAAACGTGGAGTTTTTGTTGTTGTTTTTGTTTTGTAAATTAGGAAAGTCAACACAGATCGGCAAATGTAAAAAAAAAAAAAAGGGATGGACTGGGTGGACTTTGCATGTTTTTTATTATTATTTATTGGATATCTGCATTATCAAGGCATGGTCAGTGATAAGAAAGGTTTGTTGTTATAATAATAAAGGATAGTGATGCCCATAGGTTGAAATAAGTGTGAAGCACATTGTCCAAATCAAGGACACAGTCTCACATATTTCACTTAATGTCAATGTAAGCAAGATAACTGGTTCTAAACCACTCTGATTGACAATGAGGAAAGAGTACAAAATAAATAACAATCTAGCTTGTAGATTGTTCTAGCTTCTAGCTTGTATGCCAGTGGTATCACACATGCCTGTGGTTACTGACTCCTGATTTAACACAGCAGCACATAACATATATCATTCAAGGAAAATAACAAAATCACTTATATACACTATCATTCAAAACTAAAATACAGTAAAAACAGTTTTCAAGTAACTATTTTCTAATTTAATATAATAAACGTTTTTATTCCAAAGTCTAATTCTCAGCAGCATTACTCCAGCCTTTTTTTTTTTCAGCGTTCTTTAATTAATAGAAAGTTCAAATGAACAGTGTTTATTTTAAATATTTTTTAATGTCTTTTACTGCCATTCAAGTTCATGCATCCTTTCTAAATTAAAGTAATTATATATATATTAATTGTATCAAAAAATATTAACTTACTCAAATTTTGAACAGTATTGTATTCTCTAACATAACATCCATAATTTTCAGTAATGGAAAATCACATGGAAAATATGACTGTAGATAAACCTTTGGTCTCTGTTAGGTTGAGAGAGCCTTCTGTTATCACATTTAGAATTTAGCCACGTTGCCACACCAGAGATATGACTTTCCTCTAGTATTTTGCATGTCAATAAATTACTCTTTTGCTGCTGTCCTTTGTAGAACAACAATTTTACTCTATTGTGAATTTAAGAACAACAATTAACATTTAATAGTTAGTAAACTATCATTGTTATTGTTCTACTACATTAGACGAACATTCCCTTTGATAATTCCACTGACGTTTTTCACACCACGCTTCATCTGATTTCTGTGTAACTGTCCTCATTAACAGCTGTACCGCTGAAGATGAATGTTCTGGAGGCTTCAGGAGACCCAGAGGGAGAAGGCGGTGATGACTTAACAGGTCAGAAATCTTTCAGTAAAGCTCAATGCTTTCATCAGTTAATCCAGTCTCAGTTTTTTACAGTATATGACATACTTTTCTAAGAGCATTGATATGTTTGATGTTTAGGAAGGAAGAAGTCCAGGTTAAAGTCTAAGTCACGCCTGCTTGGGAAGATAAGGAGGAAACAGGATGATAGCGGCATGAAGCCGAGTCAGTCTGAAAGTGACATCACACGCCGTGTGGAAGACTCAGAGTAAGTGTCCACAGTGTCGGCATGGTGTGATTTAAGAAAAGCTAAACTCACCAATGTTAGCAGCGACAAAATAAAAATGGACAACGTTTGATCATGAAGTAAAACTTTGAAGCACGTTAAAGCTATACATGTTTTGATGATCCCTTGTGAAAATGAAACGTAAGTTGTTGCATTGAGTGTAGTGATCCTGTAGAGCATAGCGCAAGGTTGGGGGTTCGATTCCCCAGGAACACATGATAGGTAAAAAATTGATAGCCTGAATGCACTGTAAGTCGCTTTGGATAAAAGCGTCTGCTAAATGCATACATTTAATTTAATTTAATTTTTAATTTTACTTCAAATCTTAAAACTTGTTGATAATATTAATGAAATAAATGCCACTTAGTGTATTTAAAAAGATCAAAACTTTCATGTTTCTTAACACACTAAAGCTCACTTGAAGTAATAATGTAAAGGTAGAAGTTTTGCTTTAAGGTATATTTTACATCAGTTTTAGTAATAGTATTTTGTCAAAGACTTGTTTTTAATGACAAACTAAAGCAGAAATTACTTGACTCAATTACTTGATTCAAATTGAATATATTTGAAATGTACTAAATTGCAACTTCAACATTGCAATGAAATGCATATAAAAAAAAGTTCTAATAAGTGGGTAGAAAAGCACTCTCAGATATACATTTAAACTATATCATATTTCCATAACAAATGCTCTTTTTTCGCATGGGATAACATGCATCTTTTCTTGAAAGTTGCTCCGAAGGCATGCTGGGATCCCGGGCATTGTCACATGACAGCATTTTTCATGCACAGCACAGTCATTCAGACCCTGAACCACTAAGAGTTCTGTCTCAAGAGAACATTCATGGCAAAATCCGAGCTCTGCAGGTGAGTAAGACGGACCACACACAACACACTAAACACTCTTATTATAAACACTCATCAGTGTGACGGACTGCAATGTTTCATATAGATTTTAAGATGATTTATTTTGTTTGATCAGATAAAGCTCCAGCAGCAAAAACTGCATTTAGGTCCTCCCCCACTTCTGTTGCCCCCTAAACGGCGTGAAGACTTGGGTGGAAGTTCAGAAGATGACAGCCTTTCTCATAGCTCCTATGAAGTATCCCTTGGAGAAGGACTAAACATGAGCATATCGAACAAGGTGCTTCAACTATAACACAGCAGCATTCCAGTTTCTTTGTTGTGACAGTGTATTTTAATGTTTTGTCACTAATACATGAATGTGTTGGTGTTAAATGCATCTTTGAACATTAATCAAACATCTGCACGAGTTTGTATTGCTCATTGTGTGTCTTCTGCTGCTACTACCACAGCTTAAATCCAATGTTAACTTTTATGTCATGATGTTTGCAGTTTTCTATCCCTCCCAAAAACCATAGCACCTTGATCTTAGCTGAAACACGAAGTAAGGAGGAAGAACAGGTAGCCTGCTGCCATTTCACTGACGTGTTGACATTATACCTGTCATTCATATATTTGATTTATGGCTTAAATTTGAATGTTGTTTCTTTGGTCCTAAATATTGTCTAATGTCCCTTTTCCTTCCCTTCCAGACCTCTTCACAGCTGATTTCTCCTCGGCCGGTCAGCCCAGCACCTGCAACCCTTTCCCCACTTGCCCCTGGCTCGGTGGACTTCAGCACTCCTCCACAATTCACTTCCCTCCTGGACAACTCTGCTGCCCGTCACCGTATGTCCCTCAAACCTAAGAACCAAAGAGCCAGTGCCAAGAACAGGAGGGTGACCACTTCGGTGAGCCTTTTTAATGGACCCTTCTAAACGTATTATCCATTAGCATCACCCAGGTTCTCTCGACAAAAAGCCAGATTTTTCCACTGGCATTTGAAATATTGTAGGAAGTAAGCTCTGTGACCAACAAACGTTTGCGATTCTTACAAGTTTGGTTATCAAAAAAGCATCAACCTTTTATAAATTTTAAAATCGAAATACAATCGGCAGAAGTAAAACGCTAAAATTAGGCTGTAAACATACTACACAGTGCACAACTTTATTTTAAATCTACAAGTTGGAAAGCTTGAATTAGCGTAGTAAGAAAAGGGAACACAGCGGGGCTGTGAAAGTGGACTAGTTAGTAGATTGGCGTGACGATGTTTAGAGTTCTCAACAACCTCTGTAGTCTCATTTAGCCACTTGTTAACAGCCTTATCTTTTTTTAAATGCTTTTAAAAATCAAGTGTGTCTGCACCGATAGCCTGGTGGGCAGCACATCGAAATATGACACAGCTGCTCTTTGAGTGTCCTGAGTTTCAATCCGACTCGTGGACCTTAAACAATCTCGTCACTCTCTCTCCCAATTGCCTCCGGTCACATCTCCTATCAAGAAAAATGCTAAATCATTAAGTGGGGTATTACTGATGTATTTTATGTTATAGAATAAAATGTGGAAATATCATGAGCTTGTGTTAACCATAGAACTTATTTCAGGCATTTAGCCAAAATCCTTTGACTTGAGGACAATGGAAACCAGAAGTTCAAAAATCCTAATTTCTGTCCGTTTCCATTTAGTTCATATTTAGTTCATATATTTCATATTCCAGCAGTTCATTTTTAATAGATTTTCTATATTTGTACATTGCACTTCCTGTGTAGGCTGGAAGCAGAGCGCGATCTGAGAGTTTGAACAGTCTGGACCGACCGCTGACTACTATGGAGAAAGAGACTCTCGTAAAAGAGATACCACGCGCTCGCTCGTATTCCACACAGGTCTTACGGGGAGAGAGGCTTACGACTTCACAAATCAAGAGTCCAGTTCCAGTTTCACCTTTAATGTCTCTTCAGACTTCTGGAGATAGTAGACAAGTTTCTGCTGAACCTGAGATTGAGAGAAACATCCTGTCCACATCACCTCCAAACCATAGCCTACGTGAAACAACTCCAGCTGCGTCATCAGTAGCCAAACCACCGATCCCAGTGGTGCCAATTGACTTAAAGGGAAAAGGAGAAGTGAGTGAGATGTTCAGTAGCACCAAACTACTCAAGAACACCCAAAGTAACATTGTGTCAACTGTAAGCCCAATTGTAAGACCAAATGTAACTACCACACCAGAATTAAGTGCTGTGAAAGATGAGAAGTCTAATGCTGTGCTAATTCAAACCAAGATGGATAAAAACAATGTTCAGAATGCAGTAAATATAGAGAAAAACCTAGCCTCTGCTCATGCTTCAACCAGTGTGATTTGTGGAGTAAATCTGAGACCATCATCTCTGAGAAGAAATATACCTTCCACAGAAGACAAACATGAGTCCAGGACCCTTCAGCCAGTCAGCACAGTGTCAACTTTTAGTCATGAAGATCACACTCAAACAGAATCCATAAAACGCCAAAGAACCGTGTCTGGATCGTTCCACTTTAATGTCTCCTCAGACAAGAGTCAAGAGCGGCCAAGGACTGCAAGCTTCACTGGAGTAGTTGGACAAGCTGGACTGAGAAAGGAACCTCCAACTCCTGCCAAACCTCCTTTAAATATCAAGATAGAGCGGCAAGTAAGTTCACAAGTTGAGAAAACAATAAAAGGCCTGTCTGCTAACTTACAAATTTCAAAGAAAGAAGACCAAACGGACACTTCTCCAGTGATACCAACAAAGTTCACTGATCTAGCAAAGAGCCGTCCTCGGGACCCGGATGTGGAGGAGAGTCAGAACAACGAGAAGCAGGAGATTGGGGTAGAGGCTACTGAAGAAGGTGTACAGGAGGTGGAGGTGGGAGAAGAGGCATTAGAGGATGTGATGGAAGATGTGACTGAGGGAAAAGATAGAGAGGCTACAAATGCATTTGGAGTGAAGCTTCGCTCTACCTCTCTTTCGCTGAAGTTTCGCTTGGACAAAGCTCAATCTGAAGACAAAGAAAAACACCACAGTGCATCGATTTCACCTCCAGCCTCACAATCTGATTTAACCAGCTGTGTGCAACCTGAAGACCAATGCACTGGCATTGGGTCTACTAAAGTCCATGAGAAACTCAAAGAAACTCCTCTCCAAACTGATGCGTCCGCAACCTCGGTTCATTCCTCCGGTTCGCCACCTAAGAGTTTCTGTAGAGACAAAGAGAGAGCTGGCGTCCTCAGACAGGCTGGTGAGTTTCTTTTTGTGGTTTCCCAAGGTGCATGAAGATTAAGCCTCTGGCCTATTTAGTTGAAATTATGATGAATGTGAACAGCTACATATCCTATGAGAGTCATGATCCAGGTCATACCAGGAAACAGTCTGTGCTTGTCTGAGTCAGAGCATTTAGAAAGCTGATTTGTCCAAATGTTTAACTGTGTCAGTCTGTAATTACACTGATGGTGGTTACTCAACTGAGTAAACAAACGGTAGATTGGACTTATAGATATCCAGTTGAGTTACACAGTGCATTGTCTTATTGAACTAACAGTGGACTTTACTAAATAAATAAACCAGTAAAGTATTTATTACCTTTATTGCCTATTAATGATTAGTTGATTTTAGTTCAATTTAAAAAGAATACCAACCAGCAGAGCAGTACTGTGAATAGTGATACATGATTATTATAAAATCATAAAGAATTTAGGTATTATAGTATGAAGATTAACCATGGATTTACTATAGTAAAAGTGTAGTAACCATGTTTTTTGACAATTTGATTGCCATTTGTATTAATGACAATATCTGTCATTAAAATAGATGCTGATGGGTCCTTAAAGGGTTAGTTCACCCAAAAATGTATATTAGGCTGCGTGCCACCCCTGAGCCATCCTAGGTGTATATGTCTTTCCTTAATATGAATTCAGTTGGAGTTATATTAAATGCTGACCTCATACGTAATTCCCCTGGAACTGCTTCTGTTTTCAACAGTGATCACAAGCTAGATTAAAAAAAAAAAAAGATTGTTTTGAATATGGATATTTTTCTTATGAAAATGCATCAGTTCACTAAAGGAGGCCTTTGTTCAACCCATGGAGCCATGTGAGACACTTTTTTTAATGAAAGGTTGCTTTTTATTTAAAGTCTTTTTGACTGAAGCAATGCAACACCCGCTGACTGCAACGGTAGAGCTTAAAAGATCAAACACAATTTTTAATATAACTCTGAATGGATTCGTCTGAAAGAAGAAAGTCAAACACACCTAGGATCCCTCTGAGTAAAATGCAGCCTAATTTTTATTTCTGGGTGAACTAACCCTTTAATGTAAACTGATGATATTCACAGTGTTAAACGACTTTGCACAGGCTGATTGGTTTGCTGCTTTACATTTAAATTGCTGGTTAGCATTTAGCAGAGCTGTCCGCAGCAAGCTTTCAGAGTTCCTCTAAAATCCTACACCTTCCCTAGCTCCACCTGTATAGATCTGCTACAGGTTATTATATATGCTATTTGTGCAGCAGCAGTAGGTCTTAAATACTCACAGCACCGTATCTGTGTATATATTAGCAGTAGCAAGTTCCTGTACTTCAGGGATAGGCAACTTCGGTCCTGGAGGGCCACTGTCCTGCAGAGTTTAGCTCCAACCCTAAATAAACACACCTGAACAAGGCAATCAATGTTATTTTCGTTTTATTTGTAGTAAATCCATGGTTCATTTTCATAAAGGCTTAACGCTCTGTTAAAATTCACTAATTGTCTATTTTTAATAACAATACTAAACAAAAAATGGCGCTACAACAACTTACAAGATGCATGCACAAGAAAAATTTTGTGATAAGAAAATGGTCCTCTGTCCATTATCAATAGTATTGCGATGCATAAAACAGCTCACAGAGAAGTTACTGCTTTTGATTAAATAAATATTCTGCATTTTCAGAACCTCCTCAGCCCTCATCATCAGCCAGCAAATCTAGTAAGATTGTACCTTCATCAGCTAAAGAAGGTACAGGGTTGTCCCCAGAAGAGACTACAGCTGTATCCTTTCAGGAGAACCCGCCAACCTCTACTGCTTCTGAGGTGTCCTGGATGGAGATGGCCAGAGAGAAAACCAGAAGTCTCCAACAGCTCTTTACCAGCAGGCTGCCTGAGTTTCCTAGCTTGCAGTCTCGACCAATGACCTTCACTACAACACAACCACAAACCCAAACATCCACTTCACAAGCCAACCCAAGAATCACACAGAACATTTCAAGCCAGCCTTCGACTACACAACCTCTTTTGAAACCTACAGAAACAAAACCGCTGCCATCAGCACAGCATTCTGGAAAATCCACACAATCTGCCTCTCAGCTTATGCAAACTCAGACTAGAACAACAACAAACCAACCTTCAGCAAATTCAAATCAGACTCAGATTGACAGTACCAGAGAAGTCCAGTTTCAGTCCATGACTCAAATGTTTAATTCAACAACAAATCCAACCCAGCCTACAGTTACATGCACATTGAATGTGCAATCCACTGCTGTAAACACAGCAAAACAGCCATCACAAGCATTGGCACCACAGACACCACCCATCCAGCCGTCATCACCAATGCGAGCATCATCACAGACCCCCACACAAGCTATACTGCGTCCCACAGCACCCCCAGGTTACCCATATCTGTCATCAAGCCCAAAGTTAATATCCCAACAGTTTGCCAATATTGTCTCAAAGGATCAGCCTCAGAATGAGGGTGGAGAGGACAGTGTAATATCAGGAAAAGCTGACATGGCGTCTGCGTCTCAGGGGTTAGGGACCAGGCCTGAAGATGGCAGACCAGTGTGGGCAGCAGGGTTAGGAAACACAAACTCACTCTTACAGCGCTGGGAGAACCAAACAATTGCTGCAACCAAGGTAATATTTTTTTTATGAAATCTCCAAACACATGCAGTCTATTCATTCGTATATAAACCAGAGAAAGGACACTTACCTCAGCCTCAGAAAAAAGGAGTGATTGCTTCACACTAGTCAAATTCCAGTCACATTGGAAAGTTCAAAAGACTGGCATTTATTTAAAATAGAAAACGTTTGTTGCATTATTAATGTCTTTACTGTAACCATTCATCAATATAATGCATATTTACTTACAGGGGTAGTTCTCCCAAAAATGAAAATTCCATCATTAATTACTCACCCTCATGTCATTCCAAAGCCATAAGACATCTTCAGAGCACAGATTAAGATATTTTAGATGAAATCCGAGAGCTTTCTGACCCAGGATAGACAGCAATGCAACTGAATCATTCAAGGCCCTGAAAGGTAGTTAGGACATGGTTAAATAGTCCATGTGACATCAGTGTGCAGCTGTAATTTTATGAAGTTACAGGAATACTTTGTGCACACAAAAAAACAAAAACAACAAAGACTTTCAACAATTTCTTCTTCCATGTCAGTCTTTGATGCATGTTCACAGCAGTACCATGATGCATGTGTGTGTTGCTGCTGACACAGCATGGCACAACATGAGGGTGAGTAATTATTGACAGAATATTCATTTATGGGTGTACTATCCCTTTAATAAAAGAGTACATTTTTCTGCCCGAAAAAATATCAATGACCCCAAACATTGGAACAGTATAGTTAGTATAGTATAGTTAGTTGGGATAGTTAATATCATTTGATACAGTCAAATGTCTGCAAATCAAAAATCACTAAATAAGACATTAATAATCCAGACAGGTCTAAAGACCTTATGAATCACACATTTATAAATTAAAATAAAGCACTCTTTATGGAGGGGACACATGTATTATTTGCTCATAATATATAGTACAGTATGTTCTGTTTGTGGTGTTTTGCTTTGTCAATTATTTCAGATTTCCTCTTTATTGATTTCAATAGACAGGTGAGTCAAAGTCCACAGCAGAGTCCCAAACAACATCTCAATCTACAGCTCCTCACAGACCGATCGCAAAGCTCTCAGGCACAGGGTTCGACTCAAGTTTGTCAATGCGTAAGTGAGATACACAATATCAGTTTTACATGACAGCTACAATTGAAGTATATACTTATATATGGTGTTGATATTTCTAGAAGCATCAGTCTCTCCTATTCTCACGAGGTCAGCAGACAGAGAGGATAAATTGCAGCAGGAAGATCAACCTTCATCATCACCATCATCGTCATCTCCTCTACAGTCTGTCCGTGACACTGCCCAACCATCCTGGATGGAGCTGGCCAAGAGGAAATCCCTGGCATGGAGTGATAAGACTATGGACTAAAACACATAGAGTTGGATGCTGAGGTTGGAGGATCATCTGAGGGCATTTTCAGTCTAGCATCTGAAAGCAGAAGTTGCATCCATGCAATCAGAGGTTTGCTTCATTTGAACTTCAGTAGACTTTGAAGTTGATGTTAAAGCAGTGTGTTCTAGAAGTGAACCACTATTGCTTATGTATATTATTGAGGGAAACTTATACATTCATCAGTCAGTAAACTTCCTAATTGTGTTTGTCTTCTAAAACCTCACGTGTGCTGCTTGCGTTCTCTCCATGTGAAGTATGAATGTATGCACATCAGATGGGTACCAACGAAACAAAAAGGAGAAGTAAATACTGTGAGATTAAAGTCATGTTCTCTTGCAACACTGTATAACAGCTGCTGGTAATGTATTTTGCAAATGCACCACAGTGCAGCACAACAGATTTGAGTGAAAAGGGAGATCAGAGATGGAAGGGGATGGAAACACATTCAGGTTGAGACTCAATCAAAAGCACCCTGAGTGAGATCTCAGGAAGAGAAGTAGATGGTACTAATCTTTTACCTACTCACAAGTCTGCAGACACACAAAAACAACAAGGGTCTCCCATGTAATAAGTTGCAATATGTGATATGTTTCTCAGGTTTAACACATTGTATCATTGTTTTCCTGTTAAAATTATTAATATGATTATTTCCTTTCCAATGACAAATTTGTATTTATTTGCATGAATTCCCTCCAAGAATTTGTATGTATTGTGACATTATATCACCTGTTGATTTTCTGATACCTATTAGATTTGAAGATTTCTGTTCATTTGTGTTAAATGTTAAATTATGTGACTGTAAGATTATTTCAAATTACTTGGAGCTTGCTTTTGAAAATACCAACTCAACTTCCTTCACCAATAAATTACTCTTACTAAATCTGGGACATGTGATTTATAATTTATAATGAATATAACATATCAATAACACAACAACAACAAACATAATAATAAAATAAATGTTGTTTGAAAGTAGAAATCAATATCGGATGTACTATACACAATGTAAGAAGCTTTCAGAATATATTATGTTCTGTTTTATTTTATTTTAGAAAACAAACAAAACAAATTAACATATTTGAAATGGAAAATTAGCAAATTATAGATATTTCTTTTCATTTTGACTTGTGTTGACAGTCAATACAAAAATAATGTCTATTTTTATTCTAGTGTTACCATCACACACACACACACAAAAAAAAAAAAAAAAAAAAAAAATATATATATATATATATATATATATATATATATATATATATATATTGTGTGTGTGTGTGTAAAATAACACAACAATACTTAATTTGGAAGAGCAAATTATGGATATAATGGTTATATTAGCATGAGTATATATATATAATTAATTGTATTAAAAACTTGTATTAATATTCAATTTTCTTCTTTTCTTTTATTTTTAATATTACCCATTAAAAAAAATATATTGTATGCCAAATTACCACCATACTTGTTTTATTTCATTACAAATGAAATAATTTTCCCACATTTATACCGCCATAAAAATAGCAAATGAGGTATGACAAATTGCAAAATTCTTGTTACCATGGTAATTGTTGGTATTGACAGATTACGATCAATACAAAAATCCAGTTTATTCTATATTTATTGTGCTATTACTAATCAATATTGATTTTATGTAATTTTTCATGTACACTGGACATTTTAATGTACATGACTATTTAAATATCAAATTAGCCCAGTATTTTTGTGGAAACGATGTTTAGTTTACAGTGGGATACACGGTCACGCGCTGCGCTTCTCAGGCGGTCCAGCAGGTGTCACTGTTTCTGACGCAACGAAGTTTCATTCCACTATCATGTAATACCATACTAATGGTGGCGAAATAAATAAGCATGCAGTTTTAAAGGCCGCAGCGCGAGTAAATGTGACCGCTATGTTGCTGCTCCATCTCATCTCGGTCCTGACGACGCTGCGGTGTGTCGGCGAGAGTTACACGATCCGGAGCGCGGTGTCGTGGGCCGTCGCCGGTGATGCTGCGGAGGAGGAAGAGCTGGACGCGCACTCCGACGAGGCGCCCGCTGTGCTCGTCGATAATATCGGGATCTGGAAACCAGCCTATCCGTCCTCTGTGTACCGGGACGCTTCAGAGAAGAAACCCGAGCAGATATCCAAAAGCGAGGACGTGTCCTCCGCGTCCCGTGTGTTTTCGTACCGGATGGAAGAGGTGAATGTACCGTCTAGCGTCGCTACGCCTCCGCCGCACGAGGAGACGGCGAGAGTAGCGCGATACATGGCGCATCATAGCGACTGGGGTCACCTGGCTACCGTCTCCACACAGGAGCAGGTGATGCTCAGATTTATTTACCTTATTGCAGAGTTTACTTGCTGCTTTTTTTTTTTACATTTTTTTTTTAAATTCTCAATACAAAAGGGGCCTCAGCAGACTTTAAAAGGACATGAAGATGACTTAAATTATGTAAAATAAACATTACAATTTGGTTACTAAATGTGAAACACTCTATCTGCAGTAAAGGTGCAATAATATACACTGTATATCAATGTGTAATAGTTACTGAATCACTACAGCTACTCATTCCATTTAAAATGTACTTTTGTATAAACTTACTGTGCATATTAATATGAAATGATCACTTCAGTCAGATTGCTCAATGTGAATATCATGACTCAGTCTCTTGTTGTATTTATTTGTAAATTTGTTCTGTACAGTCATATTAATTGTCTGTGGTTAACTTTTATGTTTGTTTTTTGTTTCTAACACCAGTCAGGAGCAGTGCTTCTAACTTCCTTGTATGCAGTAAAATACAAGGACAATAAAGGCATTCAATTCAATACAAAAATCAATTAAGATATTAATTTGAATTAATCTCTTCAACAACTGCTATTTTTCTTTGGAGATCCAGTGGCGGGTTTCTAAAAACTGCTTAGACTAGTCCTAAAAGTTTCTCATCTCATTTTTTTCTAGTCATATAAAAGTATATTGGTCTAATTTGAATTCTGAAAGTAAGATTGAAGACCACTTGGTTAACTACTAGTTAGTCAAACTAGTTGTTAATTATGTTTATAAAGCTGGCCACAGGTTCTTGTTTTCTTGGAAAACCTGGATAATATATGAGGAGGCCTAATTTTAATAGTGATTTCTAGACCTGGGATGTAAGTCATGTAAAATATTAAATCTCAAACCATTGGCTTTAAAATAAAACAAATGTAGATTTTTTTATAGCTATGCCAAACTCTAAAAATACTTTATTTTAGAAACTGTAAATAAAATGTCAAATGCTATACTGCATATACTGTAAAATGCTTTGGAAAAAATCCTTATCCAGTAAATCGTAAATAAGTCATGAGAGTATTTTTGCGGACAAAGGTTGAGAACCAGGAATAAAGTACGGTACATTCGGACATTATCGTTATCATTAATCAAGTACGTACATTTTATTATTATTATTACAGGCATGTATGAAATGTCTTTAATTTAGGTTGTTTTCTTTCCCCAACATCTTTTTAGATTAAAGGACTTCCTTTTGGAAATATTTTTTCTGTAAGCGACGGTCCGGCTGACAACAGCACTGGCGTTCCTTATTTTTATGTGACACCGATGGACAGCACTGTAACGGATCTTCGCAGCTTCCCTTTTGCCTCTTTAACGTTTTCTGAGACAGAAGGAGATTTCTGCAGGTATGTCTCTGAAATAACTGGAGCGAGAAGCCTTTACGTTTCAGTCATGTTTACATATCAAAACAAAAATATATTTGACAGAGATCATTTTATAATGATCATCTAAAGCATTTTGTCTTCTGGCTACATTTCCCCGTGACAGGAAGCAGGTTTATGACCCTGAGGACCCCAGGTGTGCTCGACTCACTTTGACTGGTAAAATGGTGGAGGTGGGACCAGAAGAGCTTGACTTTGCCGAAGAGGCCATGTTCTCCAGGTACTTATGCTAATGATAAATCATGCACACCGCACATTTCTATTTCAGTGGTCGCAGCTAAACACACTTCATACTTTTAATGTTGAACATAAGGTCTTTGTTCGTTTGTGTCTGTTGGTAAAGTATGATTAGCTGTTTTTGCTTAATATTATCATTATTGTCTAGACTGTTCTCTATTTATATGCTGCGTTTTGTATCTGATGCAACTAAAATGTGCATATACTTATAGCTGAAATTTATTGCTAAAAACAAACCGTCTAGTCTGAACCTTGCCTCTGCATTCGAATTATGCAAATATACCAACAGCAGATTTTTATCTCTGAAAAACAAAGAAAGCTGTCTCTGGGACAATACCCTAAGGTGCAAAACTAATAGGTAGAAATTTATGTCTTATTTTTCCCTGAAAGGTACATATTAGAATCATAAAGGTAAATATAAGTATTTTAAACCTTCATATTATTAGTGCATATCATTATGTTTTGAAAAGGTAGCACCCCAATGACAGCTCTGATCTTTTTTGAGGAAGTATCAGGTAAGCAATATTTCAAATAAATATATGTGTCAATTTTGGTGTGTGTTTTGTTTAGGCATCCTGTCATGAAGAAGTGGCCCCCTGGACATGACTGGTTTTTCATGAAGCTGGTTTTGCAGCAGGTTTGTCTGCAGGACTGGGTCGGAGGAGTCTCTGTCATTCCACTTGAGGAGTATTTCAAAGCAACGCCTTTCTGAGAAAAAAAGAGCAACATCCTAAGAGCAACAAGCAGAATTGACCTGATTGTGTACAGAAGGTGGTTATGGTTTTGTTACAAACTACTTTCAACTAGGATTTTGTTTCTTTTTTTTTCTGGCCATGATGCTGGTTCTTTGCCTCTGTGCATATTCTCTGAGGATATATTGAATGCATAAATTATGTTAAAGGAAGCATAACATTATCTATAAATCAATTTCACAGTAACTTAAGGTTGGAGATCACATATAGACAACGTATTGAAAGGGAAGCTATTCATTCATTATAAATAAACATATCACTCATGCTAAATAAATCTACCACAGGCCTTCATACTTTACTACACAAAGAAAAGGTAGATATTAAATAGTTGTAGAGTTCTTGCATGTTTTCTCTGAAACCAACTTCACTGTATTGAGAGTCTGAGATTTCATTAACAGCTGAAATGTGTGTGAAAAAAAGTTTTTCATTGGTATTTACGGCATCTAATGCTTTTCAAGTTCAGTTTCAGGTCTGCATTTATACTTCTCAAGGACAGCGACTTACGGTACAGTACATGACTTCATGTTACACTATCTTGCGCAATTACAGTGTAATTGACAACTATTTGACAATATCTCAAAATCTGTTTGTGCCTTGCATTACCTCTTCACAATGATTTACAAGTGCTGCACAATTAAAATAAAATTTTTCAAAATAAAAACTGTGTAGAAAGAGTAGTCATTGCTGTTTTGTGGTTAGCATTTTTAGTCTTTTAATGTAAATGAAGAACAAATAGCAGATTACAAAAGGGATTGATTAGAGTAATATGATTATGTAATACATAATTACGCTTAAAATAGTATTTCCAAGAGACTTCAGCTAAAGTGTCTTATGTAACGGGGTATCTGGCTCAAGTGAAATTAAAAATGGTCTGTGCAGGTTATACTTAATCATCTCCATTTGAATGATTTCAGCTTTATCTTCAACTTTTCTATGAGACGTATAAGAGGCAAAAGGAAGCTTTCAATGTGAGTCACCAGTGAATAAAAATAATCACATAGGCATCACAAAGTAGCACTGCTTGACAGTATGACTGAATTGCTGGCTGAAATAGAACAGAAGAGCATATAAATAAAAATAGATTGGGGGAAAGAGCTCAATCTGTGGAGTGGACTTCAAATCCAGATGACTATGTCAAATGAAGATGAGATTAAAAAAAAAAAAAGGAAAGATGAAATCAATTTATACTGGTTGCAGTAATACCACTATATTGAAATAACAGGATTAGGGGAAATTAAATGAAAAGATATGATGTTTGCATACAATAACGGGTTAGCTATCAGTGACAGTGAAGGTCAGAAAAGCCAATCAATTATTCATTAAATGTGCATTCCCTCTGCCGTCTTCCATTTCAGACAGCATACATTTTTATCCGAAGTTAGTATAATAATTATATGAGTAGTAGAAGTGCTCAGGAAAATGGAAAGCTTTTACATTTACTGTGCTGGGGAAAAATAAGACATAGATTTAATAGGAAAACCTTTTAAATAAAAATACAAATCTATATCCAGCCTTTGTTCAAATTCGAGTGAGTTGTGTTTTCAGTGCAAATTAGTTTAATTATTTTTTTATATTATGCATAATTATGCACTAAAGAGAAATGTACATTCACATTATAGAATGTTAGATTGTTCTAATAGTCTTTTGCTTATACATCTATGCAAAAACAAACAGTATTTTTAAGCAATGTAAATAATGAGAAACATCATAATTACTATATGTAAATTTCCTAATAATATTAATAATAAAATCACATAAAAATTGAAATAAATCATTAAGCCTATACCACTTTCACCCAGTGGTAAAACTATTTCTGTACTTTCTTTTAAATGTGAATTTAAAATAATTGAATGACTGACTACTATTATTCCAATCAGTGAAACTGCTGTAAAATATGACACCAATGTTTCAGGAGCTTAGGCCACAGAATAGGATACATGCTTATTTGATGCTTTATCTTTTAAGATTAACTGTTTTACCCCCCAAAGCATTGTTATATGCCAGTGTTTTCTGTAATAACTACTGTATAAAAAGATTTGGTTTCAAAAACAGTATCATAGCTACTTAATTGTTTCTTGTTATGGTTTTAAATCTGTACTTATCCTCAGAATTACCTCTAAGTAAGTCTTATTTTGTGTTAGCTGTGCTTTAAAATTAAATTATTAAAATCTTTTGACTAAAAAAAAATCTTTTTTGAAATTATTAAAAGATTTTAGATAGGCTAACTTGTAATCTATAACCTATTACATTTCAATAGTAACTTTCCCAACAACACTGCTTTCAAATATAGTATTTCATAGAAAAACAAGTAGTCTACAGTACATGTCAATCTCCATGACATGAGTTCTTGTTGATGAACACTTTGACAAGGTAAGAGTATTTCAGACGGAATTTATGGACACAAAATTAAGAGTCTAAACAGAATCGCAATCGGTACAGTCCGCCGTGTGGCGGCAGACAAGAGCTGCGCGCTGACTTCCGCCAATCAACCTCCGCGGGGGGCGGGGTCTGATGACTCCAGCCAATCATAGTTCTGGGTGAGTAATCATTGCTTTCTGTAAGTGTGGTCTTCAACAAAGCTTGCTTGAGAGATCACAATCACCGCTGACTACTCTGGAAGGACTCTCCGTCAAATCTGCTGTTTTAATGAACATCAAAAAACGCGTTTTGCTCGTTTTTTGACTGGATAGTTTAGAAGAAATCGAGCTGCGCCGGTCCGCTGTTCACTAACAGGCAGAAAGGTAAGAAGTGTTGCACTCGGGGTTGTTGCTCATGCCTGTCTGGCATGTTATTTTGGGGTCCTCCGACAGGTAGTCAACTGTTTATTTCACAGCCCCGCAATTAAATGGCTGTCTTTAACATTGGCTGTCTTTTTTTTTGCCCAGTCGGCCCTCACCCTAAATTAATTATTCTCTGCAGTATTTTGTATGTCTCTCGATTATTCATTTCCTTAGAAATAAGGTTGCATACATATATAAACAGCTAACGTTATTTGTTTAACTGTTGTAGTCAGCGCGGACCGCAAAAAAAAAAAAAAAAAAACGGAACCAAACCAATATGACTTCATTAGCTTCTGTAATTTTTTTTTTTGTTGTTAAATCTAACGTTACTCATGATCTCTTCCAGTAACAGGGCAGGCATGAACATTGCACATCTTTCTCTGGAAATGCATCAGTTCCGCCGGTCTGCCTCGTGACTCCAGCAGCGACCGAGAGCCGAAGGACCGCGGCGCTGACAGCAGATGAACCCGGGCCCCCGTCCGCTCCGGTCCGCTCCCTGAAGCGCTGATGCTCGCCTGGATCCGGAGGACCAGAGGCAGCTGCACTGGGAGGCGCTGAAATGAGATGAGGCTCAGACATGGAACTGTTGCCACTGCGATTGTTTTCTTCACGTCGTTTCTCAGTCTATCCTGGTACACGGCTTGGCAGAATGGCAAAGGTGAGTTAATCTCTGAGATGAATTCATTTATGCTGTACCATACGAGCAGGTAGCTATTGCTTCTTAATTCAGTACTGCAACACAATTGTGAGTGCAAAATGTATACATCATTTTAATGCACAAGTTATTCATATCAAGCAATTTTGGGCTTTTAGTTGGTTAGTTTTGCCTTTCATCAAGCAGAACAGAGTGTGAAATCTGGTCTGGAGCTGTGTTTACATGTGTAACGGATCTCAAACTCACTCAAATTATTCTATAATCATTTTGCTCCAGCTTCAGGGTTTTAATCTGATACGCTCGAGTGAGAGAAACCCACTCTGAGTGAGTGCTGAGTAAAATAAGTATCAAGTGACACTTGCAAAGTCTAAAATCAAATACTAAGTAATTTGACATTTTTTGGGGGGCCTCGGGATTGTAAAGTGTCTATGGGATGCACATACACTTTGTAATTTTTTTTCTGCAAGTTATACTTTATTTGGGTCCATTTCGCCTAATGTTTTATAAATTCAGCCATCAAGGTTGCAGATTCAAACCCCCCATGAGGGGATCAGTGAACTGATATCAGGAGATGCAGGCTGTGGAAACACATCTAGTCGGCTGTACTAGATTACATTAATCTATAAGAACTTCATATTTTCTGTCCATAAAGTTTGTAAAGCGAACTCTTAATGTGGGGTATTTCAGGTTTAGGACAATACCAAACCACCCTAGTTGGAAATCAATAGTGTCTGGAGCACATTGTGACAGCTCATTGCTCTATGGTCGATCATTCTCTAGTTAAATCCATCCGTCTGTTGATTAGAGTTGTATAAAGCGGAACACACAATTCTGTTTGCTTGTTGATGATGTTTGCCAAACTCTGATCTTTGCTTCTGTCTCATGCAAGTTTTCTCCTTGAGATTTAGCCAAATCTAGAGGTTGACCCATTTGCATTCACCCTCGTTTGCATTCCCAAAGCAAACAAATGGAAAAACATTTGTAATGGCTGTGAGATGTAGTAAGATATCAGATATTTTAGATATTTTATTCCATTTTCATGCAAGTTAGGGTTGCAGTGACATTTTTGGCCTTTTGCAAAATCTGTTTTTGTCATTAGTTTTGGCTGAATGTCATTCTCTAAGAATTTCAAAAGTCTCTATTTTGTCTCTGTTTTCCACACATTCACATTATACATACTTTTACTGTACATTTATTCATACTGTGTAAAGTTATATGGATTTTTGACTCGAGGTTAATATAATAGACTACAGTCCTGGTGAGGAATCGGAAAAATCCCTCTCCCCTCAAAAACCTGTTTTCTAACACCATATTCAACCTGTCGTTGAGAAGCTGTTGATCCTGGATCTGGTTGAGGTTAATTTTGTTGAAGGTTATGTTTATAGCTTTAAGGTACAAAGACACACTTGTGTGTCAGCTCATTGGAAGGATCTCAGAAATGTAAACTAAAGCCTAAAAAATGTGACACGCAACTTTAGCAGTTGTGAATATCAGAGTCAGAGGGGAAAATCTTTGAGAGAAAGGTCACTGTATTCATTGGCATAAAACCCTCCCACATATGTCCACACCTCGGATGCCTGGTCATCGAGGGCGTATAGTGACTCATTATTACATAGTTTGATGCCACTCAGGTCTGAATAAATGTCGCCTTGACTTGCTGCTCTGTTGTCTTTTCTCTGTCAGGCCTGGTATGCATGATGTTGAGTGGTGTTTGTATAGGGAAACACATTTATAATATATTCAGTTCAACTTGATTGCTTCGTTATTGCCTTCTAAGGTTCAAGGTTCAGCCTGACCTAAAGATTTTTTTTTTTTTTTATGGGTGTTCTTGTGGCCTAACTGAGCATGCTTTGCTCATTTTCAGTTGCCTGTCATAGTAATTGATTTGTTCATGTTACCCGTGAATGTTTCCTGAAAGCTAAATATGGCTGTGCTGAGCCTTTTCAAGATAAAATATTTCCCCTTTATATAAAATATCTATTTCATTAGAAATTCTTTTAATTTAATTTAAGAATTTAAAGAAATTATTTTCCTTTAATTAATGAATTTGAATGTTATAAATACAAACTCACAGCATTTCTTAGTGTGGTCAAAACCACTTCTATGAGGCACATACTGAAGATTCAATCAGTATTCAGTTATGATATGATGCATCATGGTGTTAAAGTCACATGTTAATATGTGTTTAGATTTAATAAAAGAGGAAGGGTGTGCCCTTTAGTCAACTTTACAATTATTGCTCCGTTATCAATAACAATTGCAGCAACTTACATTATTTGTCAGTTTTTTTGGTAATTAATATATAATATATTAAAACAATGTACTCTGCAGTTCTCAGTAAAACGATTTGAAAGAAAGTAATATTTTTTTTATTTAGCAAGGATTTATTAAATTAATTCAAAGTGACAGTAAAGTGAAAGTGACGTGACATACAGCCAAGTATAGTGACCCATACTCAGGATTTGTGCTCTGCATTTATCCCATCCAAAGTGCACACACACAACAGTGAACACACACACACAACAGTGAACACACACACACACAGCAGTGAACACACACCCGGAGCAGTGGGCAGCCATTTATGCTCCCGGGGAGCAGTTGGGGGTTCAGTGCCTTGCTCAAGGGCACCTCAGTTGTGGCATTGCCAGCCCGAGACTCAAACCCACAACCCTAGGATTAGGAGTCAAACTCTCTAACCATTAGGCCATGACTTCCCCACATTAAAGACCTTGTATAATGTTATTACGGTTTTCACAAAAATATTAGGCAGCAGATCTGTTTTCAACATTGATGATAATAAGAAATATTTCTTGAGCAACAAATCGGCATATTAGAATGATTTCTGAAGGATCATGTGACACTGAAGACACAATGCATGGTTAAAGATTTGGCGTCTTAACTGAAAGGGTTTATATTATTTAGAGCTCATAGTGAGCTCATCTGTGACTCTTGACCGAGGTACTTAACCCTAGCTTGCTATAGGGGTCACTTTAATATGCCTGCTAAAAGCTGCTTTGGATAAAAGTGACCGCTAAATCAAACGACTAATTATTAGATGGCACCTTATATCATTCTGCTGCTCTCCTTTTATAGGACCAGAGATTAAAATGAACGGCACCGTTGCCTTATTCCTCCAATTTTCTTTTCTTCTGCTCCGCTGAGCCTACAGAGTCTTTGCGTCCTCGGGGTGTGTGGAAAGCACAATGGGCCAAAAATAGCGGGCCAGGAAGGCGTGATTAGCCTAGGAGAAGCGGGTAGGAAATCCGCAGTTTTCTAATGAAGCTCACAGAGAAGAGAGACTCGGCACTCATCACATACTGCTTGCGCTTTTGTTGGGGCTGGATTGTTTTTCTTCAGGAGGAGCCCACGCGTGCACCATCAAGAGGAGAGCAGGAGAGTGAGGGGGTTGTGTTAAGCTCACTGCTGAGAGAGAAACATTGAGATTTACAATGGAAAGCAAATTAACTCTGATACTTTGAGAGCGAGAGTTTCACCATGCCAAGAGAAAGATCTCTCTCACTTGATGATGCTCTCATTAATAACCATCATCTCGTTCTGAATGATGCACAGTTCCCTATTTTGCCTCCAGGATCATTCCAGATCATTCTGCTGTCAGCGGTCCAGACAAGTCCTCATTGAGTCACCACTACACTCTTATCACTGTGGCATCCCCACCATTCTTTCTCCATATTAGGCTGAAGAATGCATTCATTGCCGTTAAGCCCTTGTATGTTTCTAGCCCTCGCCATTTTTTTCAGGTTCACCAACTCACGCGCTCATGTCTCCTGTCACAGTGCCAGCGGCTGCTGTTCTCGAGAGCCGTCACTTGAATTCCTCTGCTGTCATTCCTGGCAGGTGTTATTGGCCTCTCTGTGTCTTTCTCTCTCTCTCTCTCTCTCTCTCTCACACTCTTATGTCAGGTGGTATGAAGTTTAAAAAAAAAAAAAAAAAGTGGTACAATATTTCTCTGGAAATGCAATCGAGATTTGGAATCGAGAACGAGAAGTTTGGTTTTTGTTTAATAATTAGAAAATTTATTTATATACTACTGGAAGGGCCAGTCTACAAAAAAAACATTTGTTACCTTTATTTAGATGTTTAGAGGCAATACCCACTTTTACTGTTCACACATGAGCAAAAACACCTTAAACTTATATATGGGAATATATGGGGATGATAGCTATAGCTTTAGACTTGGTTCTCTTTGTACTGTGTATATATTTTTTAGATAATGTAGACTGGTATTGTCATATTATCCCATTTATAAGTAATTAACTTTTCCTTTAATAATAGTAGTAGTAAAAATCTTCATGATGACAATCAGTCTCCACTTCAAGGAGGACAATCTTTTTTTATCACCTTATTTTACAATACTGTTCAAATATTAAGAGGTCAATAAGATTTTTTTTAAAAATACTTAAAAAAAATTTCTTTAACAGTGATTCATTTACATTGGCAAAAGTAACAGTAAAGGCATTTAGTGTTACTAAAATATTTCAAATAAATGCTGTTTCTTAAAAAAAATTGTTTAAGTTAGAATCTTGAAAAAGAAAACAAAATCAACAACAACAAAGATTTCCACAAGAAAATATTAAGCACCACAACTGGTTTCATCATTGACAATAATAAATATTTCTTGAGCATTTCAGAATGATTTCTGAAGGATCATGTGACACTGAAGACTGGAGTAATCATGCTAAATTCAGTGTGCCATCACAGTATAAATTAAAATTTAAAATGTATTAAGATGTATATTATTACTTTAAATTGTAGCCATATTTCACAACTGTATTTTTGATAAAATAAATGCAGCCTTGCAAGTGATTCCTCGTGACTCCCATCCATGTTCTACTTTCAGTATAGTTGTCTCCCATATTATGTTGACGGTTCACAGAGATGTTTATCAATCAAAGCGCACGGCTAATGGAGCCAGGCATTAGCTCTTGAGATCTAAACCTCAAAATGGGAACAAATTAGAGCCAGAAAGCACTGTAAGCAGAACCAGGAGTGCTTGACAGCTTGTGTGTGTCTCATTGGGCCTGGCTGGATGATACTGCATTGGTGTGTATGCTTAGATTTACAGCTATTTGATTATCTTCCATTCTCTCATCATATTTCGTCATTGATCTGCTTATGTTATGGCCATTTTTGTTTGTATAAATGTTGCTCATACTGATTACAGAATCTTTGAGATGCATGCCTTTTGTGTTAATAATATGGATCATAATAACCTTTTTTTGTTACTGTTCTGATGAAGCTATTTGATACAGCAGATATTTACATGCTTTCCACAAGACAGAACACTGAATTTACGTAAAATATAATTTTTGGTTCTTTCTTAGGTTTCTCAAAAGAGAGGAACTTTTAACTGATGAATACACGGTTACACGAAAAATATTATTAAAATTTTATCATCTGATTTCTTTTGACACAATGCCTCCTCTTTGTAAGCTTTTACATATACCTTGTTTGATGATAAACAGAACTATATTTAGTTGTTTGCTTGTGAAAGAATAAAGGGTTTCCATCGTTCTGTACACCCTGCAATTAGTGAATGCAGCTTCTTTCTTACTTTCCCAGCATATCTGCTAACTGGCAGAGAGGGGAAAGATTGAGTGACTCATTCATTGTTTGTAGGGTCTGAGAACTGCATTTGTATCCCAGCCATTCCAAACCCCTACCTTTCCCTTTGTTCTTGCTCATGGCCCTTTCTCCCAAAACAATTCACCCACATGTCATATGACCAACACAGTGACCGTGTCACACAATGGCTTGGAAAATTTCCCTTGTCTGCATTCCTTATTCCCTCATTCATAGTCTATTTATGTTTAGCTTCAGTCATTTAAACAAGCACAGCGGTGATGATGAATTCAGACATGATGTGAAGTGGATTGATTTGGAGATTTCACTCTGCATGTGAAAACTGACACCATCGGTCTGGTTTCATGGCTGGACTGAAGATTAAGTAACTAACAAACTTTAAAATAAAAAGTCACCATGAAACGGATGTTTCTTTTCTTCTCTGCTGTGATGTATATCTCAGTGAAATGGCATCTGAAATGACAAGGCAGGACTTGATTTTGTCTTCCTGGAATTAATTGGAAGCTGGCGTTGCAAACAGAATGGGGGCAGGTTTAAATGCCAGTTTGCAGTTAGTTGTGGGAGATTTATTTCCACTAGGGTTTTAACAGTGAGGACATTTTCCCACTGGTTAATCAACGTGTGACAACAGCGGTAATACAGCAGGGCATTCCGTCTTTTCCTCCCTTTCCTTTGCTTTAGTGCTGTGGCTGTGTTTGGAATGATCTTTTGAGTGAAATTGAGCAAAAACGGGCAATATGGTGACTAAAACTTCTATGACCTTCAGGTTAAAAGTCCAATTCTCTAACCATTAGGCCACGACCGCCCCCAGAGGTTTTGATAAAGACCATAATTGATCATTACTAATATGGTATTACTGTAATTTTTATTAACCTTTTTATTTTCAGTAGTAGTAGCAGCAGTAGTAGGATTACTACCATGTGATCCCATCTGTCATTTCATACTGTGCTTCTGGTAAGAGGTTTCTGAAGGTTATCAAAGTTAAAGTTACTGTAAGTGAGCATGAAGAGGGTGGGTTCATTTCCATGGGTGAGGCGATCTTGACTGCAATCAACAGCAACTGTTGCCCTGTTTCTTATTTATTAAATGTGGGACAGAAGGAGCATGTTGTGTGAACTTTCCATATCCCTTTGGGTTTTGACCTCTGCTGCACTCTGTCCTTGTTGGTACCATGTGTTAAAAGCATGTGACTTTGTCCTCTAAAGATGCTGACACACACACACACTCCCTGAAGACTTTTGTTCTGCTGTGGACTCTTGTCCTAGTGATTCTCAAAAGTGTTTGTGTGTATTCTGCAATTTTCAGTTTTTTAGCTTCCCGTTCCTCTAATACTCTTTGTTCATTGAAAAATTGTGAAATTTAATTTCCAGTCTCAAAGGTGCAGTGTGTAAATTCTACACTTCCTTTCGAGAAGCTACAGTGGCCGACACAGGTAAAGATCAGACATTTATTCAAAGATAAATTAAGGAATTATATTTATGCAATAAATCAATGTTATTGCAAATGTTAATGTACTTGTTATTATATATGTGTATATATATATATGTGTATATGTGTATATATGTGTATATGTATATATATATATATATATATATATATATATATATATATATATATATATATAAATCTAAATGAATGACAGTGAAGTGTTTAACAAGTGTTTTATCTTTAATCTTTTAAATAGATACATCGTAATATTTGAAGGTTAGTTTAGTCATTTTTTATTGTTTTTGTTTGTTTTGTTATGAACTTGAATGTCATCTTTTGTGACTGCACTTACAAAAGAGAAACTGGATGGCAGTTTATTTTAAGTTTTCAATTGACTAAAGATATAAGTTATTGTTACATTATGTTGTTAATAAAAGTTTTAAATTTGACAGTGTAATGTGGTACATTGCAAACAAAGGTCAGATATTATATTACATAAAAGTCTAGTTTGAAAAATGACAATCTGTGCTTTAAAGAGAATAAATGTAAAAATCGAGAATCGAATCGAACCGTGACCTTAGAATCGAAAATGCAATCGAATCGAGGATGTGGAGAATCGTGACACCCCTAGTAGAAACATGGTGGCGACTTCCATTTAAGGGGGCTTAGAAACCAACTAGAGGCATCCTGTTGAAAAAAGATAAACTCTTCCGTTTTTATAGGTTATCTGTTTCCTGCAGGGTTAGGCTGATGTCTGGTGCAACATGCAATCAAATTTGACCATTTTAAATTTCTGAATGCATTCTCCTGATCTAATTGTGAATGATTCATTAGTGCATGTTGCTCTAAAGAAGCCTATTTGGAAATGTTTGTTTTAAATGTAACGTCACAAAGGCATTTGGATAATGCTGAATATTGGTTAAATGGCTATTTTTCCTTTTATTTTAGCTTTCCATTTAGTTTGAACTCTCATGAGGTCTGGCCCATTTTACATGAACTGGCTAATTCCTGATGGACTATTCACACAGAATGTGTGTGTTTTTACATTGAAAAACACAAGATGCCGACAGTAGAATGGGATAAAACATTAAGTGGAGACTCAACTTTTAACTTGAGCACTGTGTTTAATGTGTGAGACACTACGCAAGATGCGAGCGCAGTGGACAAACACATCCAAAAAACATCTGGAACATAGACAAAGCTGCGAAGGATTACTACTGTATGTTAGAAGTGTAATGTTTGCACGCAGGTGACCGCTGAAAGCTTGCTGTTATTGTTATTGGTTAAACACTCATCTCTGAAGATTTGCTGTAGCTCACCAGATAAATGGTTTCAGATTAGGCCTATAGGTGTAAAATTGGTTGCAAACACTGTTTCATGTTGACTTTCCAGGAGTTTCACCCAAAAACCTGCTGCTTGTGAGATGAGAGTTTCTGGATCTGCTGGGCCCGTGAGAACATCAACTTATATTCCCATAATGGAGCTGAACTGCATTTCGGCACTTTGATTAATATTTCATGATGGCGTTTGAAAGTCGTCTTGGCTTCACCTTGTTTCAAGGGCTTAAGCAGCTTTGTTTTTTCGGTTGCTGATGTGGTTGCCTATGGACTTTCATCTTTTGTTCTTTGTAGTTCGTTTCTCCATCACACGACAGAACAAAGCCAGTCCCTCTGAAGGAGCTCTGTTCTCTGCGGTGTTCCACACGTACATTTTTTCCACTGATGTCCTCTGTGAGTGACCTTTTTTTTTTTCTCATGACAAATTTCTGTGCTCATCCTGAGTAATCCCTGAGGGGCAAGAGTGAAAGTCTGGAGCAGTGCTCCTGAAGTGCGTTTGAGTTTGAGAGGGCTCGGGAAAGAGCTTCCACAGCTGCAGAAGAATAAAGAAAAGGTCACATGGTCATCACTACACTCTCCTCACCTAAAACCAGAAGCTATGCCTACAAAAACAAATTTACAGTGCATGAAGTTGATACCCCGGGCAAATATGTTAGGCTACTTGATGCTGTGGTCCTTTAAAAAAATTCATATTGTCCTATACATGTAAAAAAAAAATTCATAATCTTCTTTGAAAATGTTATGCTTTTTCTGAAACTTTTTAACCAAGGACCCATAGCTGGGAAAAAGTACTTTTTTTGGTGTGAAATCTAGTCATTTAAGTAGAAAGCCGCACAATCCGAATGCTGCATGACTGGACAAAAAGTCTCTCACGCAGAAGTTGCTCGTGGTCAAGATGGTCATGTGAATTTGGCACATTGATCGACGAAGTGCTTTTGTTTGGAAGTGATTTCTGTGTGAGTGTTGCTTCATGCAGTCATGGACAATGGACTTTTTTTTGCCTGTAAAATTTCCCTGTGACTGCACCTTTAATCAACAATCAAATACTTGTCAGTCACGGCATTCATCAGCCAAGCAATTTTTCTAAAATAATAGTATTTTTCCTATAATAACCATTGTTTGTAAATAACTGTGATGGTTTGTCTCTCATATCATTCCATACTCATATTCTTGCATATTTAAGTAGCATTGTAATAAGTGGACTAATGTAAAGTCAGCCATTCGTCGTAGGGAACACATGGTTTATTTTGCGATTTAATATACAGATGACTGCAAGATTTCTTATTTCATTGCATAACATATTTCATCTCTTTAGACTCCAATCAAATCCTGATGGATAAAATCATCTCTTGTCCTACTTAATTTCCACCTCCGTATTCTCTTTCGCTTGTGCATATATCACATATTACATAAGTTTAATGGGTTGCAGATGTTTTTAAAATACAGTGATTGTTATGATGCCTCCCGGATGATGACCCAAAGCATATGTCAGCATTTTGGTGATATATGATATTGCACATCAAGACACATCAGATATGTTTATTAAAATAGTGTAATAAAATACATATACTCACACACCATTGTAAAACCCATTTGGTTCAGGGTTAAAGTTATTTTCCTTAGAGTGGTTCATTAACATAATGTTGGCAGGGTTGTTGTCAGCGTGATTGAACAATGTGTCCATTTTTTGTCCTCACTATGTAAATCAACAGCTTTTAGTAAAATAAGCCTAATCCAACACCAAATGTATTTTGAAACTAGGTTGGGACTTTTGTATACTACTGTATTATACACGGACAGGTTCGACGTGCCTTGAAACACAATCACCAAAATTCAGAGAATGTGCACCCACACTTTGGCTCATCCATCACATGTACTTTCTTTATGAACATCTGGGTAGAGGCCTGAGAGGCGGGAATGGAGGGGCAGGGGAAAAGATAACAAGATTACTGGGATATGCAACAGTTTATGTGCTAATCCATTTAAAGTGCCTGCAGTATGTCGGGATATTGAATGGACTTTCTGTGGTTGAGACAGACACTAGGGTAATGGTGATTTAAAGGCTGACTGTCCCTCATGGCTGGTTGGTAGATTCTTGCAAAATTAGCTATAATCTGATGCTGGCATGATGTTGTAATGCAGTAAAGAACTATTAGAAAAATAATCTATGCTAGTGTTTGTCATTTCCAAGAGGCCCGATCCCACTTGGGGGGCCACAGGATGGCTTATAATTATTTAAATGTAAACTTTTTTTTTTAATGAAGATACTGCATTTTCTGTCTCTAAATCTGAATGCTAAAAGAGCAGATAAAATTGAAATAAATAATTTTATATATTTTTCCCACTTCTCAGTCAAAAAACATGTTTTCAGCCTGGTTTAAAAAATGATTTTGGTCTATATGGCTTATTGTGGCCATCATGACAACTGTGAGGGGGGTGGATTTTTTTTTATAACTCATCCTTTTAAATTCTATTAAGCCTTAAAGTTCTGCATAATTAAGGGCGTGGCCACTTGAGTGACAGGTGGATTGCCACCGCCATTGAGTTATGTGGGTGTGGCTTCAGTTCCTGCATTTTTGCCCATTTTCGATTCTCTGGTAAAGTCGAGCAGTGACGCGCTGCCAAGATGACGACGGCTCACTCTGCACACTTTGAGCTTCAGGAGTCTACATGTGACGTCATGGAAACTACCCTTGTTTTTATACGGTCTATGGTTAAAGCCCTTTCACACCTGCACAGCATGCGATAAACAGACCTGCACAGTTTAAAACCTCTAGATTTGACATCTGCCCTTTGAACACAAGAATCTCCAAATGTAGGGCTTAATGGGAGAGTTTTCAATTCGCTGAAGGTGACCCTACGCTCATCGCATCAACGCTGTTTCCTCCAGCGAAAATCTAGCCCTTAACACACATGAACGTATACATTATGTTGGTATTTTTTATATTATATCTATATAATGCTCACAAGAATAGCCTACATCCTTAAATATAAAAGTACAGTTAACATCAAGCTACACTTGAAAATGTATGTAATTATGTATTTGCTTAGCCACTTTAAACCATTGAGTGCTTGTAATTACGTCCAATTGTGATCTATAGTTGATTTTGATTAATAAGCAGACACATGCACTCTATATTTAATGTTTAATAATAATAATAACATTTAACATCCCTTATTGCTATTAAATTACCATGAGCTGCATACAAAACACATACAAGAAAATATATTGACATTATTGTATGTCTATTTGCTTTGATATTTCATTTGTAGAAAAAGAGTGCCAATTGACTCATAACACTCGCACACGTGGAAGAAAACGGACGGTGCTCTACAGATTATTCTGTATAAAGAACATGCGAGAATAAATCTGTTCTCAAATAATAACGATAAGAAGAACTTAGCATCCACTCTCTTCTCTTCTTCTGTGTTTGTTTAAACTGGTTTTGGAAACCGTGCCACCACTTCTGCCTTTTTGTGCAACAGCAGCTGCTCCGGTCATGTGATCCTAGCTCAAGTCTTATTGGACGGCCCGTGTTTTCGCTTTGCGAAACCTGAAAAGATTTGTTGGATTGGTAAAAAAAAAAAAAAAAAAAACATTTGCATTTTCGGTATGCAAATGTTCGCAGTCTATCTGGAAGTATCCATAGAAATCTAATGTTTTATTCCAGGGCGTCATCGTGTCCAAAATTTGTTCTGCTTTTTCGCGCCTTAAAGGGGGGTCCTATTATGCGCTTTTACTAAGTCTTGATTTTGTTTTGGGGATGTACTATAACAGGCTCTCGTACTAGGTTGTTTAAAAAAATTTTTTTCACATTTTTTAAATGAATTCCAATCCCTTTCTCCCCAGTTTGGCATGAACAGCTCGAATAGTTCCTGTATCAAATGAAGGCCTGCCTTCTGGAATGCGAGATGTGCTGTGATTGGTTAGCTGGGCCAGTCTGTTCTGTGATTGACAGCACTCAGCACCTGGTCAGGAAATATCCTGCCTCTTACCAAAGTTGCCTGCTGTGAGCTAAAGTGTAAATATTGCATCAAAATCAAATCAATTTGAGCGGGATTTAAACCCACATGATTGTAACCACTGTAAGCTCGTCTGTCTTGAGAAAACTAGCATCGGACATGGTGATAACACTTGCTGCATTCTCTAGTGCAGCCCAACCAGGTCTCGTCCCATTTGTCAGTATTTGTGATATCATAAATCCCAAAACATATGCGCTGTACTTCAAATAAGTAGTTCATTATAGTTTTTGAATAGTGTTTTCTGTTAAATAAAATATCTCCTTTTGAATTGGACTTTGAGCTTTGTAGCTTTTGCAGATCTTTTTTTATGCTCAAAACGCAACAGTACAGACTAACTTAAGTTGCAAAAGTGAAAAAGCATAATAGCACCCCTTTAATACAATAAGTTGTAATGTGAAAGCCTGAAATCATATCAGTCAGTTTTTGTGAAGTCTGACTAACAGACTTGTAATGTGATTTTGTAGCTCTGTCTCGTCCATCATTTATACAAGTTATTTACATTTTCAAACTACAAGATTGTTTTATTATTGAATTGGCTAGCGTCATGTGAAACTGTATTTCACATAGTCGTTCTTCAGGATGGCGAATTTGCTAAATACTGCAGAGGCGTTGATATGTAAACACAGGAAGTGAAGTGCTCCGGTTCTGACCTCCAGTATCATGAAAATTTCCAGAAGGAGCTGTTAAAGGTGTGGTATGAATGGTCTGAGTGTACTGAGGAAGGAGCTTTCAGTTGACTAAGTGAGACTATTCAGGTTTTTTGATTTTAGTAGATTTTTTTTTTTAGTAGGTTTTTGAAAGACGTTCTGACTTAAGTTCACCCAGGCTGCATATATTTGATCAGAAATATAGTATTATAACAATACTGCAAGTTAAAATAATTGCTCTCATTATTACTCTAGGCTTCAGTGTCACATGATCCTTCTGAAATCATTCTAAAATGCCTTTTTGCTACTCAAAAAAAAAAGCTTATTGTTATCGCTGTTAAAAACTGCTTGGCTGTGCTACATTTTTGCTTAAACTGTATTTTTTCCTCCTTCTCACAATTCTTTGATTAAACAAAGTCCAAAAAGGAATAGATTTAAAATGAGTCCTGAGCTGTTCAGTATGTATTCTTGTTTGAGCCAAAACACCTTTGTCGTCCTGTGTGTTGTGTAAAGCCCTTAAGGATGTTAACAGCTGTATGTGTACACATCCATTCTCTCTTGTAAATCACCCTCAACAAGCTCTCTGCCCAGGGCTGCAGCACTGTGCTGCATCTTATTTAATGTACGTATGTGTGTGTCTGAGACAGACTTGTGTGTGTGTGTATATATAATAGGCCTGCAGCTCTTTAGGCGTGCCTTCTTAATTCGGATTACAACCTAGAAGCTTGAACACGCACTCAGGTCAGTGTTGTATTCTTTATATTCACACAGGCCTAACATTTACAATTTTGTTTGCCGATGGTGTCAGATGTATTAAGAAAATCTGATGATCCGCTAACAAACAGTGTAATGTGATGCTCTTGTTATTGTTGGATGGAGTGCCTTTACTCTCCAACATAGTAAAGTCATTATCTTTGGGAATATGAGATTTTCCCCATAGCACTGTCTGATTGCCTGGTCAAACCACAGAGGAGTTCAGGAACAGTTCAGCGTGATCAGTTATATAGAGTTGAGCACAGTGAGCTGTTGTGATGCCATGTGGCTTTAGATGGTTGTATTTTGATGGAGTATTACAGTATGCATGCATTAATCTTCTTGTACAGATCTAAACTGGTTTAGAAACTGCTACATTTCTGGAGTTTTGCGTGTAAACTGCATCTGATTAGCGAAACTGCCTCGAAGTATAATATATATATATTTTTTTTACATTATAAATGTTATTAATGTCACTTTTCATAAAGTTAATGCAACCTTGGTGAATAAGTGCAATTTCTCAAAAAAAAAAAAAAAAAAAAACGCAGCTATAGCGAGAGTTCTTGGCATTTTATTTGCAAATATATTTCCAATTTGAGATGTTTCACATTTTCATTTGATTTTCTTACACCGCTGGACAGTTTTAGTATACAATGACTAGATAATTAATTAGTAAGAGTGCAAAATGTATGTTAAGAGTCCAAAAGAGCCAACAGTTTAAGAAAATCCCATTTAAATCCATTCATAAAAAGAAGGGAAGAGAACCGAAATGCAAGCCAAGAACACAGGATGTAGCTGAAGGGAAACGGAAACGCTGAGATGCTGGATCCTTACAAACCCCCTCTGTGGTAAGATGAAGAGCTTGTTGGGAATGTAGAAGCTTAGGTTAAAAGAGAGATCAAGAAGAAACCAGTGAGAGACTTGCTGAGGTCAAACAAGCAGTCATTCTTCAGCTGTCATAGCAGAAGTTCAAAGCAATCAGGCTCCTATCTGTGTGAAGAGAGTCTGACATTTCTGTGTAGACACAAATTGATGTTCTTGTGGCAAACTGGACAGGAACATCCTCACAGAAATTGAACCGTAAGCTTTTGGATTCGCTAAAGAAAATCAAAGTTGATTGACTGAAAGGTTTTGTTTCAGTCATATACAAACCACCAGTACGGTCTCCTTTGTGCATAGAACAAAACATTGAGCTTCATGAAACCCTGAGACCCTTACAGATGCATTAAATGTGAGGTCTTGTTTCAGGGTGAGGTCTGACTCACAGCATGTTGAGTCTGCAAATAAAGTAGGCGGTGTGATCCAAGGCTAATCTGAGGGCACTTCCCACATATCTCTCTCTCTCTCTCTCTCTCTGTCTCTCTCTCTATTCTTCTCTCGCTCCTCTTCATGCTGAGCAGCAGAAAGATAACCTTCCGGGAACCCCGTGTCTCAGAAAAACTATGATGCACTCAGGAAAAGGCAGGCAGGTCTGGTTCCTGAAAAGAATGCTTTTGCTTGACTTTTTAGATAATGGACAGTTCAGATGTATTTTCTATTACATTTAGGTTTTTTATTTTTAGCCTCAAACTTATGACAATTTCATGTTAATGTTCATTAAGCTTTTTTGTAGCCTAGCAGCAGTTTTATGCTAAAATTCCAAAACGATTCAAAAGTGTTGTTCACCAAGGTGATTTTCATCTTATAGTTACATGATTTTCATGAAAAAAACTTCTTAATTCTTTTAAAAGTGGTAAACGAAATCAATTTTATGTCAAAGCGAGCGTATACAGGTCTAGATAAATTGGTACATGTTTCAGAAGTGTCACTGCCTTAACTTATAGTGAGTTTTGCCTCCAAATACTGTTACAAAAACACAATTATACATTTTCAATACATCCAGATATTCTGAAAATGTTACCTTGTTTTGGCTGGTATATGAAAATAAAAAATAAAACTTCAAATAGTGTGCAGCACAATAAGACTGGAATAGGGTTGTGGATTCATTGGTGTGTTGGCGTCTTTCTTGGGCTCTCATTCAAGTTTATATTTATATGTAAATGTAAGTTGTTTGCATATTCTCCAGTGACTCAACTTCTACTTTTGACATCTTACCCCTGATGTTGGTTAAGTACCGTCATTTGTCACAGTTTTTTTGATATCACCGTTTTTAGTTCAAAGTTATTTTTAGTTGATCAAAATATAAAAGTAGAAGTATTAGTTGCTGTCCTAGCAGTGTTTAGTGTTATTCATATTATTAGCTTTTTTAAATTTTCAGTTTTCATTTTAACTTTTCTTTAGTAGTTTGTCATTCTTACTTTTTTTGTACATTACCATTTTACTAAAACTATTTTGTTTTAGTTTTTCAAATTAAACTTATTTGTTACCAAGGCTTTCTATTATTTGAAGTTTGAGTTCTTCATGTACTTTATTTGAATAACCTAGGCACTGCATGATTCGGACCTCACGTTGTGTCCACCCTTCCTCTCCTCTCTGTAGAGAAGTTGGTAGCCTATCAGAGGGAGTTTCACGCCCTGAGGGAGCGTCTGCGTGCGGCGGAGCACCGAACCCTCCAGCGCTCCTCTGAGCTCAACTCAATCCTCGAGCAGTTCAGACGGGCCATCGCAGAGACCAACGGCAGCAAAGATGCTCTCTCCAACTTCTCAGGTTACTGAATGTTAACATAGATCTACACAAAAGAGTTAATCACCGTATTATTATCTGTCATGCAATGAATTGGCATATGTTCCACAACTTAGTGGGGACAAACATATCCTTTGTTTGGTTTTCTAATAAGCAAGCAGTTATTTAATTATTTACCTACAAGTTATTAAAGAGTGCTGCAGTTTCTGTTCACATTTTCAGTTGCCTTGGCTCCAGAAGAATTTTTTCCCATTGATTTTTCCCATAGGGATAAAAAAAAAAATTAGAACAAAATTAGACAAAAAGACAAAGCCAAACTTAAAATTGAATTGTTACAGGTTTGTTACGTTTCCAACGAACAGCTGTCTTAGACTTCAGTTCATAATGCGTTTGTGCCTTAAGTTTAGTTTGATTTGTCTTTTTGGATAATGCATTTAAACTGCTCTCGCCTGCTTCTAAGTACTGAGGATCAGTAATTGAGTGAACAATAATTACTGAGTGAACAATAATTATTTTAGCATTAGAAACACTATTTTGACTAAAGATTTTACACATACTGGTGTGTATTAACCATTACAGTAACATAAAAAAATATTGTGTAATCACCAGTAGTGTTAGTTTAGGGGCCTGTGGAACAAGCCTTACACTGGTTGGTGGTCTGATAAATTTATTAAGCACTGTGTATTATTGTAAGAAAGCTGAAGTACCCTGGTTTCTTACAGATGAGACACAGAAGCTGCTGAAGGAGTTGGCTCACAGGAAGCCCCTCCAGGTGCCAAATATCTACCACCATCTGCCTCACTTGCTCAACAATGAAGGCAGCCTGCACCCTGCCGTACAGGTGGGCCAGGGACGTACCGGAGGTGAGCCAAACAACATGCTATTCATCAGCAGATCATTATCAGAAATCTGAAATATCACTCTCTTCAAGATAAATTGGTTTGAATGTCCTTTGAAGAAGACCAAACTTTGATTAATGACTAAACTGTGCTGGTTTCTACTGTTCTTTACCCAAGTCCACCGGACAAATGCTAATCACTGTTATAGCCTTGTTAAGACTCAGAGCTGTCATGTGAGGTTTGTTTTTCACCCTCTATTCCTCACATTTTCACCCAAACAATGGGGTGTTTCTGTCTGCCGCGTCCTTGCTTGTGGTTTTATGTTACACGGCTGTTATCCACGGGCTGTCACAGTCCCGGTCAGTGTGTCGGAGTGGGAGCTGTAGACATTTTGACCGTCCTTCACACACCCACAACAGGCCTATCAGATTCTCATTAGAGAAATCAAACCCGTGGGTTCGGTGAGGGTTATATAGAGGATAGTTATGGGGACATGAATGCGTGGGAACGTAAGGAATAGGAGCCACTTACCAACATTTTATTTGGGGGAGGTGGCACAGTTGGGAAATCTTTTGAGTTATGAAACCATTATAATGTGTTTTTGGTTTAAATTAAGGTATTATCATTGGTTATCATATCTCATATATCCTAGCATATCATAATTGTTTATCATAAAAGTAAGGAAAACATTTGTTAAATTTGAAAAAATGCATGAAATAGCAGATAATTCATTCGTTCATACATTTATTCATTTATTCAATATTAGATACCACATAGGCTTATGAGTTATTTAACTGCACACACTCTTTTCTTTCTGTTTTTAGATTTTGAACATAATTGAACATTATATATTTATTTTCTCCTCCCTCTGAGCTGTTGAGTTTATTCTTTTTTTTTTTTCTGAACTATGCCCGGGTATGTGGTTAGTTGCATTTTGCATTGCTTTTTTCACCTCCTGCTTCCTGCAACCTTACTGGTTATTATACATTTTGAGGTTTCAAAACATAAGTAATTCAGTTGGAACTGGACAGGAAAACTAGGGATTTTCAACACATGAGCAAACACTGTGTAAAATATATAAGTATTTTCTCTTCCCCTTTCGTTTTCTGTCCAATCTGTGCATGAATATGTGGTTAGTTGCATTTTGCACTGTTGCTTCTCTTCCACTTGCTTTCACAACTAGTGCAGACCTGCAGTGATGTGCAGCACATTTTTGCTTCACTCCCTACCAGTTAAAAACTATCGCATTAAAACACTGGGAAATACCTCAGGTAAATTCTCTGAAGGAAATGAGACAGAGAAAAGAGGAAACAAAAACCCCAATATATTTTTGCTGTATTTGATGTATCCATAAGCTGACCAGAACTAATCATAGTGGTTGTGATTGTGGCAATGTAAACAAATATTTATCTCTTGTAGTGGTCGACCGATATATCACCAAGGCCTTAGGCTTTTTTCAAATATCGGCATTGGCTGATACGCCAGTAGGCTTTTGCGTTGAGAGCGTTTGGAAGTTGTGACATTACCGTGAGGAAAAAAAAAACCATCATCCAAAACAAACCATGGCTAACAGTCAGATTCAGCGTATATTTATGATCCAGAATCAGATCCTGAGGCTGAAACTGAACGAGAGCAGCAGCAGCAATGACTCGCTCCGAGCGGGGCTCGAACCCGGGTCTCCGGCATGGGAGGCGGACACACTAACAAGGAGGCAGAGATATTTGAAGCAGTTTTACTCACCGCCTGCGGTTCCAACACACGATCGTGACCCTTTTTCGTTGGGATTGCATCATCCTTAAGAAATAAACGATATGCAAATCCGGCGTCAAACTGGGCCTTGTTTGTAAAACAAGCATCTTCGAAATGCAGGGAACAAACACAAACACTTGCACAACTCCGTTGATGCTCTGTAAAAATAAACTCCATCCACTGGTCCCTTAATGCTGTTTTTTCTTTGGTAATCTGTGCAGGGTTGTCTTGCCCTGGCAACCAAAAACACACTTCTTTTGTGACATTTTGCGACGCTCGCGCTCTGATCAGTGAAGTCTGTTGTGCTCTCAGTGCTCTGCTCTACGGGAGCGCACACTCTTCCGGCAGAAGTGCCCTTAGGACCCATATAAGGAAATTCCGCTCCATCTAACGTCACACAGAACCATACTCGAAAAAAACTTTCTGAAACTTGTGACAAACCGGAAGGAATATTTTGGGAACAAAAATACTCCTTCAAACGTACAACTTATTTTGTGAAACTTTGTCCATGTTTAGCATGGGAATCCAACTCTTTAACAGTGTAAAAAACTCAGTATGCATGAAATAGCATTTACCCCCCTTTAACAAAGGAATTAGTGTAAACGAAAAGTATTAGAATGATTGCTTTTATATTATTAGTAATAGAAAGGCAAACATTATAATACTCTCTCGTTTGCCTGTCAGCGTCAAGCAAATACGCATTTATATAATTTAAACAAATCTTTGAATGACTAATGAACATTTAATTTAACAAACCTTGCAAACTTAGTCGAATCCAGCTGTGAGATCTTGTGAAGTGTGTATGTGTATCCAGCATGATCACGTGTTCTGTGTGTGACGGTCGGTCCGTGTGAATTGAATGCTTTAAACTTTACACTCGTGATTTCAACTTATGCTACACTTTGTGCATTTGCCCACTGTCATAATCATGTCATTTTCTATGTGTTATATGTAAAATGGGTGTTACCCTGGCTTTATTTGAAATATCTGATTCCCAATGCACACAATTTTTTTAATCCATTCTAAAAACAGTAATTCATTATTTTTTTAATTATTGGCTTTATATTGGATATTGGCCCTCTGCTTTTCAAGATATCAGCATCAGCTGTCAAAAAAACCATATCAGTCGACCACTAATCTCTTGAATCTCTTGGTAATTTATTAATGTGCATATTGTAAGTCAAAGTCCCCTCAAAGTCTGTAGTGTGTGCAGCCCTTTTTGATTGGTTGGGCAAATTTTTTTTTTTAATTTTTTTTTTGCCATATTGACCAATCCACTGATCTGGCTAATTGACACCCTAAGCCTGGAGCTGTCGTGCTCTTTTGTGGTGCGCTCTATTTTGTTCTTGTTTGTGTGACACATTGTACTGCACTATACTGTATCAGGCAGTATGTGGGTTAACGACGGATGAGTTAAGGCAACGGCTAGGTGGCTTTATTACAAGCGACATCCTATGCTGGGACAGACTGCAGTGAATGACAACAATGACGTTAGAGAATGTCAAAAAAAACCTTGTGTGACTGACCCCTGTCACACGAGGAGGTTGTTTTTCTGAGCGTATGGGAAAAACAGAGAGAACTCGTTGTTTTTGGAAAGCTGAAGCCCACCCGTGCTTTACGCCTGCCTCCTCCAAACCCACAAATGGACCTCTCCTGCTGGCTACAGTAATCTCAGCCTCCTGTTTCCAGACTGTCTGTGGGCAAGACGGTGGCCGGCTCTGGCTCTTGCCTTTGCCTGCGGTCCCTCTCTTCTCAATGAGATCGTGGCTTAGAGGGCTATTTTTAGAGCTGTAAATGGGGACATCATCTTCTGCACAGACCCTAGAGACTGTGCACAATATCTCATGCTCAACACCACCCCCTGATCGATGTAGACTTGGGTTTGCAAACGGTTGTTTGATAAGATTACATTGAGAGGATCTAAAATAATCATGCCAGTTGTATGAAAAATAACCGATGACCTAATAAAAAGCATTATACAAGGAAACGTTTTTGAAAAATATTTATACCATTCATACTGAAATGTAATTACTCTGAATGCCATGTGGTGTAACCATCATGTAAAAATTTAAGTTGTAAAGTATATATATATCTACAAATTTTATACATTTTAAATTCAAAATGTTTTTGTAGAGTTTCACCACTATTTACAGATGACTTTGTCTCATTATAAAAATATAAAATTTTATGAGACTTCTTGTCACTTTAAAAAAAATTCTGCATATTTTTGCGTTCTTAATACACCACATGACTTTTTTTGGTCGCACCACATTATTTTGGCAGGCTCAAATAAGCATTAAAGAAATGTTAATGTTTTCAAAAGAAATAATAATGGGATATGCCAAGTTACTTTAGAGTTTGTATTTCAAGAGTATCATTATTTTTTCTTCATTATGATATCATGCAAGTTTTACAAACCTGATTGATTTTTTTTTTTATGCCCCTAAATGTATAACAAAATTAACTTTGGTCACACTTTATTTTCAGATCTTATTCTCACTATTAACAAACAATAAACTAAGATTTTTCCTCAAAATCCAAATTTTCTGCTAATTAATAGTTACTAAGGTAGTTAAGTTTAGGTATTGGACAAGATTAGGGATGTAGAATATGATCATGCAGAATATGTGCTTTATAAGCACTAATTAACAGCCAATATGTTAACAATAGGCATGCTAATAAGCAACTAGTTAATAGTGAGAATTAGTCTCTAAAGTGTTACCTGAATTTTAATTCAAAACTAAAAACCTATTCAGTTAATGAGCATTATGCAATATATTATGTAATGTGATGGGGTTAATTTGTTTATCAGTTGTAATGAGTAAATCTAGCTTTACCTCTCATACAGGGTCCCTAAACCTGCAAAGTCTGAAATCCCTTGATATACACAATAAAAAAAACAAGTCTGAGAGGATTGTTTGAGACACGCTCTCATTGTAAAAATGTTCAACAACGTAAGATTTTAATGAAAGACCCTAGTGTCTCAAACATGCTGTTTTTCTCCCTCAGTAAGGAACTGTAACATCCCTAGAGACCGTCTGTGTATAACTCTGCTGTGGTCTAGTCTCAAGGCACGTCGAGTGGCTGTCTCAAAGAGAAGCATACAGACTTCACATACTGCAGATGAAGAGTGAAGAAAGCGCGTTCTGGGAGAAAGAATGCAGCTCAGCAGCTCTTTATGTAACTGAGCGCCTGAAGGCCAAACGCTGCTTTTGTGAAAGAGAAGAGGTGGCGTAGGAGAGGATGACTTGTGTTGAATGCACATTAACTTAAAAACATGCTTTTTTTTTTTTTTATTGGTATTGTGCCACTTTTATTTTTTTTCTTTGTCTTGGGTGCTTTACCTCTCTGTCTGATACGCATCATCTCTTTAATGTGCTCTCTCTATCTCTCCCTGTCTCTCTTTGATCCTCAACCTACTTTACTCCTTACTCATGTGGTGTTACCTCTCAAAACACTGTCTTTCAGTGGCACGCCATGCAAAACTAGGATATTTTTTTACTTTCTTCTGTGTATTGCAGTGTGACAGAGCTTCTCTCAGTCTGTCACTCAAATTGAACATAAACACACACACTAGGGTTGTGACGGTGAGAATTTTTTTTCCACCGGTTAATTGACGTGACCACACCGGTAATACCGGTTTCACCGTGGGAGCATTCCTTCTTTTTCTCGCTTTCCTTTGCTTTGAAATTGCTTGTAAAAGCGGCATGCACATTTTACTTTCACTTTCAAATACAGGCAATTTGGCATGAAGCAATTGTTCATTTTTAATTTGTATGATATTGATATAATGATACTTGATATATGATATGATAATGATATGATATTTGATATAATCCAAAATATTGCCATACAGGAGCTTTTGCATTTCGTTTCGAAACTAAATCATCCACATCATCTTGTCTGTCTCACCTCACTCTTCTTGTCAGTCAGCTGGACTCATTCTCATCACTGGAGAAAAAAAATCTGATCTGTGATGCAACTGTCGTTCGGCATGCTGCATTGAGCAGCTGCCTTCAGTTTTTAATTGTAGTGTTTTCTTTTACTGAACTATTATATTTTTATTACTATTAAAAAAAAATCAAACCGACGGTCTGGGTCGGTGCCATGGTGGGCAAGTGACATAACCAGTGTTGCAGCTTAACACCGGTATCACCATCAACACTGTCTAGCATGCCCCTACACACACACACACACACACACACACACACACACACAGCAGTTCAGCCTAAGCACCTGTGTGAAAAGTGCTCCTGTCCATTACTGATTAAGTTAAGCATGCATGCATATCACCAATATGATTTCAAAAGATTCAGGTTTGCTATTTAAATCATGTCCAGATTTGTTTTTGGTTTGTATTTTTTATATTATTATTATTATTTTTATTTATTTATTTATTTATTTTGTAGAAGAGGATGAGACTTTTTCTAAACTCATTAAGATATGCATGAAGGCTGTTATCAGTGTTTTCTACTGTCTATACAGAAAAATCTAAGAAAATAAATATTTATGATAAATGTTAATAATGTTTTTTAAAAAATAATTCATAGATCGAAAGGAACAAATTTATACAACATTGCCATGATTTTTACTAATACAAGGAAACAAATTAATGAAATATGGCATTGACTTTATAAGGCAAGGTAACATATCTTTTTTCATTTTTTTTTTTCATAATACCTTTTTTATATGCTAGTCGCTACTCACATGCTGTTAACACTTGTTATTGGTCCCTTATTGAGTGTCTTGTTTACTCATTATGTTCTGATTGTATCAGGAGTCAGAGTCTGTTCTTGTGCTTTGCTTTTCTTCCTTCCTGAAGGGAAGCTGAATTTCATTGCTTTTCTGATGCTCAGAGATGCAGTACAATAGGGCAAAGTAATGTGTTTGCCCTGGGCACCTCCTTGTGTGTCTTTCATATCTGGACTTTACTCTTGTGCTACTCTGCATGCCTCTTCTATTTCAGATATCAAGCCACAATAATACAGCCACAGAACATCAGTAAACTTCCATGTCACATATTCATCTTGTATGGCAGCCTCTAAACAAACCGATTTCATGTTATTTAGAGTAGTTTGTCTTCTGCCAAGCGATGACTGTATGAAGTGCTGGTAAATTGAGTTTATGAGGCAGGAATTGAGGTTTTGTTCTCTTTTCTATGCAGTTTCCATGGTGATGGGCATCCCCACGGTGAAGCGGAAAGTAAAGTCATACCTGTCAGAGACACTTCACTCACTCATCGATAAACTCTCGGCGGAGGAGAAGCTCGACTGCGTCATTATAGTCTTCGTAGGAGAGGTGAGCATTTTTCTCATTGGTTTGAGAAAGTGTGTTTGTTTGTGTGCGAGGATTGCGGCTGGCTGTCTTCCTGTTTGTGCAGATTCATCATACGCAGCTTGATATGATGGAAATGATTGTGCGGTGCTCACACTGACTAAACAAGTGCTTCTCCGTGAAGATCCAAGTCCACTCAGATGTCAAAAGCACACAAAAAAACATTCAAATGATGTTGGTTATGTCTGTGAATGTAAGCAGTTGGTGAAGAAACTGCATGTGTATCAGTATATTCAATCTGTGAAACCACTTCTCTTGGAAAGAGTAACATCAAAAGGAAGTTTAAAGTTTACAGTTTTTAGTACAGTGTCATATTTACTTCACGTTCAGTGTAAGAGTCGTGAGACTATCAGCAGCTTTGTAAATGGCTGAGTTGGGTCAGTGGGGTTTGTTGTTTGCTGTCTGTTACCACCCGTTGAGGGGTGTGGGTGGTTCATGCTGAGAACAGGGGTCTCTGATTTTATGCTGCTGTCTGAAGGTTCAAACAAGAGGAACAGACATGCAGACATTACCGGTAGGATTAGTCTCAATTTGTCTGAATTTGTTCTGAGATTGATTGAAAGGGTTATTTTGGCCCAATGCCATGTTGAAAACCAGAATTGAAAAGTAGAACTGTACTCACAAAATGCTTCTTTTCAGATTTTCTTTTCTTTTCTTTTTTTTTTTTTGACGTTTTGCTCCTTAAATGAACATTTTCAAAATTCACAAATGCATATGGAAAAAGTGTGTTATGTTTACATTTTCTTTGCCCACAATGTAATTTATGCTTTTTTCGCACATTTGATTGAGAACTAGAGCCATATAAATGCCACATTAAGGTTATGTATGCCAATGTGACTCTAGTTCTTTTAGCTTCATGAAAAACAAACCTTCTCTGTATACAGGCAGCTGATTAGATGCAAAGAATATGTCATTAATATGTTTTTAGACCTGGAAAATTATCAAGATATTTTGAGAAACTAGCTTTATGGTCAAAAAAATATTGATGCCCTTTGAATTATTGACGCCAAAGTTTTTTCCATAAAAACGTAAAGCAGCCTGCAGCAATTAGGCTATTGTAGAACATAGCCTACACTTAACTTTGAAACTTTTAAACTGTCAGCAAATCTTTTTTGCATTTTTTTCCCTATTGTTTTACATGTTCTTGTTAAGAAACACTGGCATGTAAACATGATCGGGGGAAAGTCGGCTCCTTAGTCTTTTAACAATAAGGCCGGCCGCGGAGAAAACGCACTCTGACGGCACAGACGTTGTCAGAACTCAGCGAATAAGTTTTGTGAAGCGCTTCTTGTTTTCGTTTCATCACTAAATGGGGTCCTCATCTGGTGGAATACATGGCTCCAGCAAGAACTGTTCCCACTCGCCTCGGCTGGACTCTCTGTAATCATTGCTGAAGAACTGGCTCATTTTTTTTTCCGACGAGTGGGCATTGCATCCTCTTCATCATTTTTTTTTTCTTACCTCTCAGGTTTCTCGATGAAAACATGAGAGATGTTTGTGCCGAGGGTCTAGGGCGGACGTGAGGAGGAGTTTTCACTGCATTCTCCAATTTAGCGGTGTTTATTCGTTGCTTGAGAGATGCCGCAACGATATTCTTGAATTTGGTCACTTTCTGTGATTCTCCACGGCATATTTAAAGTACTGTAGAAGACCGCACTTCTTTGGGGCCGTTCACATATCGCGTCTTTTGCGCGCTCAAGTACGTTATTTCCATTGTAGGCGCGCGGTATGTGCTCATAATGGAAGCGATGCGCACGCGGTGCAATGCGCCCGTTTTTTCCAGTCTCGTCCGCAACGCATCGAGAACTTCTGAACTTTTCAGAATGCTGCAAGCGCACCGCGGGTCATGTGACAAGAACTAAACATTCAGCTTCATCCTTTCCCGTAACAACGTTGAAAGCTCAGCCAAGATGAAGGAACAGCTGACCATAGCTGTATATGGATTGCCATTTTTAAATAAATGTACTACTGAAAGCAATTTTTTGTGCTTCAAATCCATTTATCCTGTACTGAAATTTCCGCGTCTTCATGGAGAGAGCGCGTCATTGTTGCTTAGCAACGGCAGACGCTTCAGGAGCGCTTCTGCCCAGGCACTTTGGAAAGAAGGAGAAAGCGGTGAGCCTAGGGTTTTCCACGCGTTTTTAGGCGCGACATTATTCATTCATTAATTATTTTTTGCTTGCATACATCTTCAAATATGCCGTGGAGAATCAGAGAAAGTGACCAAATTAGGTTTTATTGTGAACTTCTTTTTTTTTTTTTTTTTTGAAATTCAAGTATCATTTTTATTTAGCGAATAATTAAAGCAGAACGAATATTCATATTTTCGACTATCTGTGCACAACCCCTACTTGAAATAAAATTTAGCATTTATACTACATTAAAAATAACAAGCTGTATATAATTATTTGTTTATTTTTTAATATTTTTAATGAAATGGGAATTTTGAATAAGGAAAATGAGTTTGCTTGTTTTACTCATGAGAGTTAGAGCCATTTAAATTTATTTTCTGGGTTTCATTCCTGGGTTAAAAAACGGAAAAATAAATGGAAGCAATACGTTTTTTTTTTTTTTTATCATTCTTAAGTTACAATATTTCTACATTAAATATTCATAATATGAATATAGTTACTGTGTTACAGTGGGCTGTTCTGTTAGATTAATTGACTGATTAAAAAAGGAGTCTGTATAAACAGGAAAAAGGTTAGGTGCAGCTTAACCCAAAAGTACAGTGTTTTCTATACATCAGCAGTCTTGGCATAATAAATGTAGTTTTTTTCCAGCCTGCGCTACAGTGTTTTTGTACCTGCCTCAGTGTCTGTGGGCTGTGGTTATGTCTGGTAACTGATGTTTTCTGTGTGATCAGTCATCAGCTATTCTTGTGGTTTTCTGCAACAACGGTAGTACAGTAATTAGTTGGAGTGCTTTAATAAAGCGGAAACACCCAGTGGCAGTGCATCTAAAGACCCTCTAATGAGGCTCTTGTGTCACCCCAGCACACGTGTGAGACAGAGAGAGGATATCCCTTACCACATCACGCACTGCAGTTTTACAGCACTTGCATCCACAGATGTATTAGGGTGAAGAAAAGACAATTCGTCTTTCTCACCGAGATAACAAACAGCCCAGAGCAGAGTCACTCCAATTCCCATATTTTTCCAGGCTGTCAGGAGCTGCTGGTTTATTTACTCAGTAGTTACTGCACCTGTATTTGTGCCCACTCTGTGTGTGTGTGTGCTAACCAGTGCTTTGTTTGTTTCCTCACAGACGGACATAGATTACGTAAACAGTGTGGTTGCAGGCCTTGAAAAAGAGTAAGTTGCTTTTTATTTTGCCACACTGAACTTCCTCAAGATTAAGTTGTGTTATGATCTCAGTTGTACATTTAACCTTATGGTTCAGATGCCCTGTTAACTGTTGTTGTTGACTGTTATTGTCCATCAGGTTCTACACAGAGCTGAATTCTGGGTTACTGGAGGTCATATCTCCCCCTGCCAGCTACTATCCAGACCTCATCAACCTGAAAGAGACCTTTGGTGACTCAAAGGAGAGGGTGAAGTAAGTATTTAGGAATATTATGCTCTTCAGGAGCCACATACTTCTACAAAACACTAATAGACTGTGTGGCAAAGTACATACTTCTGGGTATATAATAAAACGGTAATAAAATGTTAGCATAACGAAAAAAAAATGTATTTACAAGTGACCTCATTTATTACACAAAAATTGCACCATACACTACTGTTCAAACGTTTGGCGAATTGTATGCTGATCAAGGCTGCAGTTGTTTGATCAAAAATACTGTAAAATGCTGTAGTATTGTTAAATGGTATTAAACATTAAAATATATGTTGTTTGTTTGAGTTTTTAAAACAATGTAATTTATTCCTGTGACGCAAAGCTCAATTTTCAGCATCATTACTTCAGTGTCACATGATCCTTCAGAAATCAATCTGATATTCTGATTTGCTGCTGAGTTCTTAAATATTTATTATTATTTTCAATGCTGAGAACAGTTTTGCTGCCTAATATTTTTGTGGAAACCATGATATACATGTATGTGTGTGTATATTTTGTGTTTTTTTTTTAAAGATTCTTTTATAAATAGCAATAGTAAAATGTCTTTACTGTCACTTTGATCAATTTAATGCATCCTCACTGAATAAAAGTATGAATTTACTTAAAAAATAAATAAATAAAAATCTTACTGACACCAAAATTTTTAACAGTAGGAGATTTCTCAATACATAAATAAAACACACACACACACACACACATATATACATACATGCGGTCTAATCAGCATGTTGATATGCCACACCTGTGAGGTGGATGGATTATCTCAGCAGAGGAGAAGTGCTCACTAACACAGATTTAGACATATTTGTAAACAATATTTGAGAGAAACAGGCCTTTTGTGTACCGTACATAGAAAAAAAAGTCTTAGATCTTTGAGTTCAGCTCATGAAAAATGTGGGCAAAAACAAAAGTGATGAACTTATAATTTTGTTCAGTGTGTGTATATGTATATGTGTATGTATATGTGTGTGTGCTTGAAAAATTGAATATTGTTTGCTGTCTGGACACTTTTTTTGGGGTACTGTACTCAATTTACTTTTATTTGAAACAATACTACATATGCAAGATAGTATAATAGTATGCAGCAGTGTAGTATGCCAATGGACATTAAGCCCATATAAGCTACCAGTCAAAGAATTGCACACATCTATTTATTATTACTGTTTCCGTATTTTAGGATATTAGGCAAATAATCAAAACTATAAATGGGGAATTGTGTAGTCCCCAAATAATTTAACCATTTTAAGCATACTTCATGTAAAATATCTTGATTGATATCTTGATATCTGTCTACAAAACTAATTCAAGGCATTTATCTTTAGTGGAGCATGTTCAAGGGGTTGACAGGTGGTGTGTGTAGGTGTATTGATTGCAGTCTGTCATATGGTTGTGCTGGCTGTTGCTGTGGTGAGTTGATGTGCTCAAAGAGATTTCTGTGGTGAAGCTGAAATAAAGTTTTGATTAGCCCGGATCTCATATTTCAGTGCCTGAGTCAGAGCTGATTTACTGTCACAAATGTGATTAGAGAGGGTAGATGTCAGTGAGATTTTCTGGAGAGAAAGACCAAACGTGAGGCATGGGAAGCCAGCAAGCTCAAGGTCAAAGACACTGAATCATTCCTTCATTACTTCCTTCCTCCTCTTTCTCTCTGTCCTAAAAGAAACTCTCTTCTCTTCTCCTGCTCTCCATAAATCTTTCATCCACAGCTGTCTCAATTTAATCTCTATCACTCTGGGCATCTCTTTCTTTCACTGCCTCTTCTGTCATTTGGTATCATGCTCTCTCTTTCATAACTTTGATTCTGTCCTAAGGTTGTCACGACTGAAAAATAGTCTTTGCCAATGCCGAATATTATAATCCTCAATACCAATTTAAATACCAGAGAAATATTTATAGATATGCTATTCAACACACACCTTTGTTTAACATATTAAATTCATTCAGAGCCATGCAGCCTTCAGCTATTTCTAAATTCTGTATACAAGTTTTTACGAATTTAACTATATGGCAGTTAATTAGTAAACATTTTTTTAGAGCAGTAAGTAAACAATATTTGACAAACATACACTACCATTCTAAAGTGTGTTATAATATGTTATTTAAAACAATTATTACTTAATTCACTAAAAAGGCAGTTACAAATGTTTTTAAGAAAACTTTGTTCATCAAAAAATCAGGCCAACTGTATATTACCAACTATATATATTGTATATTGTATATTACCAACTCAACATTGGTAATATTCAGGAATGTTTATTGGGCAAGTCAGTGTATTAGAATGATTTCTGGAGAATCATGTGACTCTGAAGACTGAGTCATTTACTGCTGAAAATATAGCTTTATTTTCATAGAAATAAATTGGATTTTAAAATATGTTAAAATTAGGGGTGTGACGAGACACTTATCCCACACAAGACGAGACATGAGACTGGGTTCACGAGAATAAACGAGACAAGATTTGAACACTTTAGACTTTTTTTTTTTATTTGAAGAAATCCTCAATGATGAAATATATATAGGGAAAATGTTTATTTTATTGAACTGAAAACAAAATTCAAAAAATGTATGTGCATTTTGAAATCAACTTGTACTTTATGAAATTAAACTTCTATTTTAATAAATTATATGCAGCAATAAACAACACGTAAACTAGCGTGCAAGATTCTGGATGAATTGAGAATCATGTTTTTTATGTATAATTAAACAAAGTAACATAATTTACTGTACTAGTGGTTCTGACAAAATGTTTATTGATTAAGCCTTTTTTTATGAATTAATTTGAAGAAAATAAAAATAATTAAATGGAGTCCATGTCTTAATTCTGAAAGCCCTGTTTCACAATTATAATCTTTTGAATGAAAGATTTGATGACAAATAATTATTTTCCTAAACAGCAGTTGTCGCCACCTCGTGACGGAAGAGGATATTGCGTTACAATACATACACGTGTTAAGTGTGTTAAGATACTTTTGTTTTGATTGCTACTTTAGAGCGAATAAGTGTTTATACCCAAGCGTTTATCCCAGTACTTCCATTATCTTAATGTCTGTAACACATAAATGATGCGTGGTTGAAAAGATTGTGTTACTCTTTCTGGATCGACTGCAGCATGAATGATTCATAAACATGGGTAACGTTAGCAGCTAAACGTGCTTTTCTCGCGCTCCACTGACACTCGCTATGTTAAACAGTCATAATAGACATAGCTGAATCATTGTCATTCAGGAGTAAGATCTCGTGGGTGTTTGAATTGAGATCGCCGTCTTTAAACGATTAATCTTGCAGCTTTTATGTAAATACTGTTTTTGGAGGATTATCGTCACGTTCTCGCGAGACCAGTCAATTTCGTGCCACGAGATCTCGTCACATCCCTAGTTAAAATAGTAAACTGTTCTTTTAAATTGTAATATTTCACAATATTCCTGTTTTATTGCATTTTTTTTTATAAAATAATTAAATAATTGATTTTTTTTTTTAAAGCAGGGTTCAGCTTATCATTCTTACAGTTTATTAAATTATTCATTAGGATGCAATTCCTAATAAAATGATTGCCTATTTGACTAAAGTTAAATTTTTACTCTTAAACGTTTAGTTTTTGTGCTTTAGTGTTGATTTCGCACAATCAAGGCCATTGCTAGTGAAACCACTTGCTATAAAGTTGTTCCCAATGATGCCATCTGACATGACTGTGTGTGTGTGTGTGTGTGTGTGTGTGTGTGTGTGTGTGTGTGTGTTGAGCATCTGAGTTCTTATTCTGTTCCACAAACTCTCATGCACTTTACAAAGTCAGTTTGATCAAAGGAAATGAGTGGCTTTGATGCCCATCATATTTAATATTCTTTGTCCTTTCTGAATATTTATGTCTATGTCTTTTCTGAACCCTTTACCGAAAGGACAAATGAATAACAATGCTTATATTGAGTATGTGTGAGTGATGTGTTTTTGTTTATAGACTCATCCAACCCTTATTTAGCATTCTGGCTGTGTATGTTTCTGTTACTGTCAGTCACACTCGTCATACGCTTGACATCTAGAATTTCACTCCCAGTCAGTTAGCCGACTCATCAACCCGTTAACTTGTACATTAAACCTTTGCTTTTAGATTACTGTCGTCTCCCTTTTCTTAACATGTTTTTGTGTCTTTGTAGATGGAGGACCAAGCAGAACTTGGACTATTCCTTTCTAATGATGTATGCTGTGAACAAAGGGGTCTATTATGTCCAGGTAATCAAATTACAAGTTTAAAGGTTAAGCATGTAATGTCTGCACCACTAGCATTACTCAACGTAATTAAAAATCAAATGACTTTTCACTCCCATGTCTGCTATTGGTCGGTAAACGCACACCATTGGTTGAGTCAGTGTGGCTGGTCAGGATACAAATAGAAACAGAGCAATGTTTTGAAAGCGTCATAATGTTTACACTTTGGGTAAAGCGACCTACGCATGACTTTCTCATAGCCGTTTCTGCATAATAAACAAACTAAATATTGCAGAAAGAATTTTAACTCTGAAACAGTTATATCACTGATATGATTATCTAAACTTTTTTCAAACTAATGTCTATCCATTATCTTACATTCTCTTAAAGTTAATCTTTTCAAAAAATACTTATTTAATAACCGCAATAAATGTGCTCTTTAGCGAATCTTAAAATGAATATGCATTTTCTTACGTTACTTTACAATGCTTAAATTCACACGTGACATTTAGGACTATTGGTTTTAGTGTTGTATTATCTCATGAATAATTGTAACCACAGTTAATACATTATAACACTTAAATAACCTATTGCATTTTAAAGTTTGGTTATTAACGACAAGATATCATGCATTACAATGCATATTATGGATAATTTTAATGCATTATACACTGCAATAACCCTATATAATGTATTATACATAAAGGCTTTAAGTAAAGTGCTATTAAATATAATTATCTTTATTTTAAGCAGTTGTTAAACTTAAAAGTATTATAAAATCATTTTTGTTCATTAAAATAAAGCTGATATAAATATTAAATAAAAAACTTAAATGGAAATTAGACCTGGCAACTAACTTAACTGAAAAAAACAAACAACTAAATTATATAACAGAATTACAAATACATGAATTAAGATTAAAACTGAAAATATGAAAATAAAAGCTTATAGCTTAAAATATAATCATAAATAATGCTAAAATAACACTGAATTCTGTGTTGTTGTTTTGAAGTTTAAAAGTGCTTTTACTGATGTTACTTCTCCATTCATGATATTCCCACACTGTTACCAAGTTAACCATGTTTACTTCCAGTAGCAGTTAAAAATGGATTTAACTTTTCTTTACAATACGTAAATTGCTATAAATGCATAGTTTATTGATTTAGGCAGACTGGAGAGTTGAATGGAAAGTTCTGCATTTGCTTATTAACAGCATGTCACACAAAGACATGAAGTTGAACAGTTGTTTAAGACCAGTGTTAAACCTAAATTTTAACCTTTGATTGAATTGTCCGCTTTAGTCAGCTTCCCAAGCGGTGTATATTTCAGTGTAGGTTTCCAGCAAGTGTGCCAGATCCCCACTGGAAGCTGTTCAGACAGAGACAAGTACCCCAAAAGTTCTCCGTTTAGGGTTTGCTGTGGTTCCTAGTGTATCTGGATATACCCTAAAGACACACTTTGGCTCTGTAGCAGTTGTCATGGGAACATGGCTTGGCGGTTTTGTGGTTTCTGTTTTTATGAAGTGATAATGATTTTACAGCTGGGAATATGATCGGGGGAAAGAATTTGCGACGGTTAGAGCAGCTGTACATGGTTGCAGCAGATTGAATGCGGCGTAATGCTAAACTTGACACCTCTTATTTGTTTCTCTCTGCTGGACAAACAAACATGAAAAGCATTGGGTGAACATGTTGGTATTCTTATGGGGAAAAAAAAGATGCAAGCTGTCACCAACAGCCAGTTTAGTTTTACTTTTCTTTTTGTTTTCATTTTGAAAAGCTTATTTCACACTACAATATGAAGGATTTATTAATTATTTGTTTTATTTATTTATTTGATTCCACAGTGTTGGCTAAACATTCTGTAATTTATTAGTCGGCATGTGGTGTGTACCATGTCTTGTATTATTCGTTTTTGTCAATAAACGTTATGTAAGATAGTTTGTCATCGTAGCCTACAGTTTTATTGTTGTTGGTCTTCAAGAATAACAATGAATCCATCTTTTGTTCTATTCTTAAAAAGTGAAATGTGTATAGATGTAAGCAAAACAGACAATTATCGTTTCTTGTAAAACATGACACTAAGAGTGCGATTTCGAAAGTGAAAGCATTTGAAGCCTGGCTTATAACACAGCAAAAGAGGAACTCCTGTTCACAAAATTCTAATCACAAATTAGGGCTGCACGATGTGTCGTTTAAGCATCGATATCGCGATGTACGAATCCACGATAGTCACATCGCAGGATGTTTGATGTAGGCTGTCGTAGTTGATCCGTTATTCATTAACTGTACGGGCCAGCTGCTCCCTGGCCCTTGACGAATGTGATTCGCGGATTAATTGCACAGTTTAACCATCATAGTTTTTAAGTCCTGTCAGTTTAACAGGGCAGAGAGAGAGAGCTTGCACATGAGAGAGAGTGAGTATGAGAGAGAGAGAGAGAGAGAGAGCGCACGCGTGAGAGAAAGAGAAAGCGAGAGAGAGCGAGCGCGTGCGAGAGCACGAGAGAGAGAGAGAGAGAGAGCACGTGAGAGAGAGAGAGAGTGTGCCCCGGCCGCACGCTCACCGTCTTCAACACGAGCACTGTCTTGCTCTCTCTCCCTCGCGCATATTAATCAATTGACACGATGGTGTCAATGTTTAAATAATTTAAAATGAGAATGTAAGTGTGCTCACCCCATTTTTGTTTGGAAGAAAAAATTTGATTAGATTTCGTATCGCAATATATATCGCAGAAAAATAAAATATCGCAATGTCATTTTTTCCCAATATCGTGCAGCCCTATCACAAAATACTACTGATGAACAAGAACGTTGAATGTTAACCACTTTTGTTTTCATATAACTGTAAACGATGCTAAAAGTTAACCAGCATGTATTGATTAATCCTGTTGAAGCAGAAAAAAAGGTGACCAAATTATGTGCTCCTGCAACAAACTGAGAAAGTTGACCGAGTTAGTTGAAAGTTAAAAGAGCGACCAGCGACCTGTTTCAGCAAATCTGTTAGAGTGAGCATTATGGAAATAATATAAAATAATAAATGTGTTTTTCTATTTATACTGGTTTCAGATTGTTAAATATTTATCCTTTCACACAAGTCTTTTAATCTGTCATTTAACATCACACTTTTGAAGAGAGACTGATGGGATGTTTTCCTACTTTTTCAGTTGTTCTGGATGAAAAGTTTTATTTTAATTTATTTTATTACATTTACATTATCTTTCAGGTGTTTGGGGTTAGTAAGATTTTACTTTTTAGTTATTTAAAAAAAATAACAAATTAAAACATTTATTGAAATAGTGATATGATCAAAAGTGAGAGTAAAGACAGTTGTAATGTTACGAAAGATTTGTTTCAAATAAATGCTGCTCTTTTAGCTCTCTGTTCAAATTAGCAGTTTAATCATATCGATATTAAGAAGTGAAATCTGTTTTTAACATTTGAAAAGATTTATAGCGTGACAGTGATCGACTGATGATTTATCATGTGACATTGAAGACTGGAGTAATGGCTGCTGAAAATTTTCATCATTACAAGAATAAATTACATTTTAAAATATATTGCAATAGGACATTTTAAATTGTAATATTATTTTGCAATTGTATTGATTTGACTGCATTTTAATCAAATAAATGAATAAGAAACTTTTAAAAAACAAACAAAATTATAAAATAAAAATCATACCAACCCCAAACCTTTTTAACAATAGTCTATTTTGTGTATTTAGTATCTTTCTAATATTTCCATGTTTCCTAAGACAGAAACGCATCCAAATAATGTTCATGTCATTCCATGTTCATGTCTTTCTCATTCTCATGTGCTTCTCTCTGTCTGTGATGTAAGACTGTACTGAATGTTTTCATTCTTTTTTTTCTTTTTTTGCTGTGCCGATAAATCTCTCTAGTGTCTCCATGTCTTTATGCTCTCAATACACGCTGTGCTCTGTTAGGAGAGGGGAAAGGTATTGCTTTCATGTTTTTCAAGAGTATAGGACAACATGCTTTAGCTTTGCTTTAGTGTTTGTCTGTACTTCTGTTGGTGTTAAGAGTGTCTATGTGTGAAGTGTGATTTTCTTTTTCATTTTTCACATTCTTCAGGTTGATTGTTGGATGTGGTATTTTTAGTAGGTGCGGCATGTTTGAAAGTTTATCTGGTTTATGAGCTGTTCTGTGTGACCGATATCAGTTTCCTGTTGTTTTAACAGTTAGAGGACGACATTGTTGCCAAGCCCAACTATTTTGCCACCATGAAAAACTTTGCCCTACAACTCGCCACTGAGGACTGGATGATTCTCGAGTTTTCACAGCTGGGCTTCATTGGTGAGACTTCTGTATTTTTAATATCTATATTTTTAAATGTTTATTTTTCATACTTGTCCAGCTATTCAAATATCACTGTGATTACATGAATTACTGTCATCATTTACTCATCTTCCTGTTGTTCCAAACCTGTATGACTTTTGTCCTTCCATGAGAGATTAAAAATGTTCTGACTGCTCTTTTGAAATTCAGTGGAGTCACAGAATAAAAGAGCAATCAAGCCCCCCAAAAGCACCATAAAATTAGTCTATATAATTTGAGCTGCATAAATATTCTTCAGAATTTCTCCATTTTTGGGGGGTCCCTCTGAAGTAAATGATGACCGAATTTATATGTCTTTGTTTAAAGGGATAAGCTCACACAAAAATGAAAATTTTCATTAATTTCTGACCCTGATGTCTATCCAAACCCGTAAGACATTCGTTCATCTTCAGAACCCAAATTAAGATATTTTTGATGAAATCAGAGAGCTTTCTGACCCAGGATAGACAGCAATGCAACTGACACATTCAAGGCCCAGACAGGTAGTTAGGACATGGTTAAAATAGTCCATGTGACATCAGTGGTTCAGCTATAATTTTATAAAGATACTTCGATTTTTTTCAAGTTCAAAAGAAAACGATAACAACTTTATTCAGTCTTCAGTCAGTCTTTGATGCGTTTTCACGAGAATACCACCATGTTTGTTCATTCCTCTGCTTGTAAACAAGGCGCAGCACATCCATGTCAGAACATCAGCTCCTGTGTTAGCAGCATCACACACACGTCACGCTGTTGTGAACACCGAAAGGGAAGAGAAGAAATTGATTATAGTGGGGTTTTTTGTTTTCTTTGCAAAAAAATTAAATAAATAGTTTTTTCAGTTTTATAACATTACAGTTGCACCACTAATGTCACATGGACTGTTTTAACTTTGTCCTTACTAATGTGTCTGTGCCTTGATCGTGGTAGTTGTGTTGCTGTCTATGGAGGATCAGCGAGCTCTCAGATTTCATCAAATATATCTTCATTTGTGATACAAAGATAAACAAAGGTCTTATGGGTTTGGAATGACATGAGGGTGAGTAATTAATGACAGAATTTCAATTTTTTATATATATTTTTTTGCTTTCAGGTAAGATGTTCCAAGCCCCAGATCTAAATCTTATTGTGGAGTTTATCTTCATGTTTTATAAGGAAAAGCCCATTGATTGGCTGCTGGATCACATACTCTGGGTCAAAGTATGCAACCCAGAGAAAGATGCCGTAAGTTAATACTAAAGACTGCAAGTATGTATGTGTGTGTGTGTGTGTGTGACTTGAACACTCCTCTGCTGTGGTGCGTCAGGCATTAGGAGGCTTTTCACACCTCTTGAGTGAGAACACAATGTGATCGTGTTTTTCAGATCTTTCTTCCTCTCTACAGACAGACACGTTATGTCTCTATCTACATCTCTTTATTTTTAACTATATTTGTGTAACTTTTTTCTCACAATCTAACGTATTTGGACTCCTCATTCTTTTTCTCTCCAGAAACACTGTGAGAGGCAGAAGTCGAGTCTACGCATTCGTTTCAGGCCCTCTTTGTTTCAGCACGTAGGCCTGCACTCCTCCCTTGCTGGGAAAATCCAGAAACTCACGGTAACCTTTATTTCATGAGGGTTGTTTACACTTGTTATAAACATCCTCCTTGGGCGACCTAACCAGCACATTTTAAAACCTTTAGATGTTCAACAAGCTAGTCATTCATTTGTTATTTGGGACACATTATGGTTTACACTAGAAATGTAGTTTTACTGATTTTTGTCCAAAACATGTTGGATCCCAGTTACTCCTTCCTGTACGTATTGCTAACCGCTTGTGATCAGATCATCTGATGCCACGTTTCCATTGAAATTACCCGGAACATTTTTACTAGGAACTTTTTTTCCCAGGAACTTTTTTTCCCCCCCAGAACTGTTGCTTTCTGCAGATTGTAGATTAGGCAAATAGACTGGTGACGTAGGTCTGCGCGCGTTTCTCAATACAAAGTACCGCTGATATAAAAAAAAAAAAAAGTACGCTGATTTTGGATGTGCATCATCAGTAGTTGGTTTAGACTTTCTGCATTCGACTGGGGAGTGTGATGTCCGCGACGACGCAAGTCCGGTAAATCTATAAACAGCAGCGTACTTGATAACTTCAGTCAGCTCGTCTTGACTACTGCTATTTTCCTTACTGTATATTTACAATAAAACGAAATAGGATATCAAATACCACTGCCTCCTTTGGTTTTCATTTAAGCATAATAACAGCTGCAGAAATGTACTTAGTTCAGGGATATGTGTATATGCAGCCATTACAATGAAATGAAATATTATATAATTTTGTCTTTTTTATTTTCATTTTAACATATAGATAAATTGAATGCAGACTAAAGAAAACCTGTTAGATTTACCCCGCAGCTGAATTATATTTTATGTTTAACCACTGAAGAGACATCAGAGCCAGCGGCACATATCAGAAGGTCTATCCCAGGAGAGGCTGCTTTCTGTGGATACATGAGGACTGAGCTCTCGCTGATCGAGTGGAGCTCACCATCGCAGAGATCGGCGAAACACATTTTTAAATAGGCGCTGTCTTTATAAATAAACAACAGATTTGAGTTTTAAACAACTACATTCTCGCCTGAAATCCTTTTAAAATTACATTTCATGACACAATAACAGTAATATTTTGAAAATGTTGATTCGAATAAATGGTGGTTGAACTCAACCAATGCTGCGTGAACTCAACCAATCAGAATGTTTAGCGCCAAAGTCCTGCCCCCGAAAGTTCCGGAACTTTGAAAAAGTACCACCTCTCCAGCAGGGACTTTCTGAGGGGCATTTTTTACCCGGAACTTTTAGTTCCTGGTTCCTGCAGTGGAAACACACCAAGTACCAGGCCAAAGTCTCTAGTTCCTGGGTAAAGTTTCTGCGGTGGAAACGCGGCTTGGGGATGTTATTACTAACTCTTCAGGACTTTGAACAACTGTCAAATCATTCCTCTTACTCTTAAAAGTACTCTAGAGTTTCTGATTCTCTTCCACACAAACTTGCTACTATCTTATAACATCTTGTCTTACCCTCAATCCTGTTTTCTTGTACCAAAGAATCTTTTTTCTTTTTTCTTTTTTTTAAATGACCTTTTAATTACCTGTTTTTACTATTAAGTAACGTTGTAAATCAGACCAGCCATCAGCTGCACTTTTTTTAACTTTGTTTTCTGCTGTGTTAGGATAAAGATTTCCTGAAACCTCTGCTGCATAAGATTCACGTGAACCCGCCAGCGGAGGTGTCCACCTCTCTTAAAGTGTATCAAGGTCATACACTTGAGAAAACCTACTTGGGCGAAGACTTCTTCTGGGCCATTACTCCAATGGCTGGAGACTACGTCCTGTTCAAGTTTGATCGGCCCGTCAACATAGAAAGGTCAGTCTGTCTCAGGACGACTGAGAGAGAAGTGCACACACACACACACACACACACAGAGAGAGAGAGGGATTGATTTATAATTATGGCCCAATGACCTAGAGCCAGTGTGAGAGGACATTTGAGGGACCACTATCGAACTTTCCTCTATTTATTTAATATACTGTTCACATGCACCTACAAACACCCAAATTATTTCTTTCTGTAATCTTCACCCCCTCCTAAAAGTGATGTTAGCACGCACTCCGAGAGCTCTAACCAGGATACATCATTCACACGTCTCCATGTCTCACTGTCCTCGCAGGAGAGTACAGGTGGCTAATGAGAAGCTTCTAAAATAAGCCTCTGCAACCAAAAACCTCTGGAGAGGAAGACAGAGAGAGAAAACAATGTTGAGCAGATACACAACTCTAGAAGAAGACAGAGAGAGATGTAAAAACAGCCACTCCTGTATCCAAAACTAGACGTCTGCATATGAGAGTTTGAATCATGAACTTGTGGAACGTTATCCTTCACCACTTCACAGACAATGAGTGGAAAGAGAACAACAACAACATCATCATGCGTCATTACGTCATTTCTTCATCATTGCATATGCGCAAAACTTTCCAGGTTGTTTTTCAATGCCATCAAGTGTTTCTATGTCCTAGTGAATGGATTAGACCAGGTTTATCCCACCCCTCTCAGCCCCGCTGAAATTTCAATCAGTTTGGGCATGTGTTTACGTGGAACATTGTCATTCAGATTGGACTTTTTTCTTCCGTTTCTGATTGGAATACAATGCTCTGTTAAACAGAGACACAACTCTAGAAGATATATATTTTTTCTTTTGCAGGTCCAATCTGGGTCAGTACATTGGATTTTTTTGTTGGCCTGCCAGAATGACCTGAATTTTTAGCAACAAATCTGTTTATGTCAGAAAATATATTTATAATTTTCAGTTGCACTTTATTTTAAGGTCCAGTTTTCACTATTAACAAACCATTAACTATCGCATTTGCTTTGATAAACTACTAGTTTGCTGCTTATTGATGTAAGGTGGTTGATACGTTTCAGTTATGGATAGGATTTAAGAAATGATGACAGTGTGTCATCTTTTTTATGTACATTTTTTTTTGGAGTCGTCAAGTTTTAGTCAATAATAAGCAGCACAACTGTAGAGTCGAAACAGTGCTAACAAGATGAAGTGTCAGTTTACTTGCGTGTGACTGGATTTGATTAGCAGCTCAAGTAGAGGCCTATTTAGAGACCCCTTATCTGTGTGTTCTGGATGCGCTATCTAAGATTGACTCAATCGTGTCCATGTCCTGCCAGCGTTTGCACATGCGTGTTCACGAATATTCATGAGTTTGTGCCTGTACATGCATATTCACTAAAAAAAAGCCTTTGATTGGCAGGTTCCTCTTTCGCAGTGGAAACCAGGAGCACCCAGGAGATAAAATCGAGAACGCTACCGTCGAGATCCTGCCCTTTTCGGTAAATAAAAAACACACATCCTCAATTAGACTCATACGGTTTCCTCTAAATGTCCAAACAAGCCCCAGGATGACAGGTTTGTCAGAGTCTCACCACAGGCTGACATCTCTGGCGTAGGTCTCCGGTGTACGCTGCCACCAGGGCTAATTTTAGTCAATCACAGGTTGATCTACCGCGGTAATGAGGAAGCGTACTGCCATCCTGCTGTGATACAGAGCTCAAAAAGCCTTCCAATGGGCTTTGATGTTTGTTCTTGAAGACGTTCTTCAAATAAATGAGGCTGGTGATGCATCTAAATTTATGTAAATGGGTTTGGGCTTACTTATTATTTTAGCTATGTATACAAACATTACTCTTACGGTTGTTTCTAACATTGTTAGCATAGTGCTAGCGCCTTTCAAACAGGCTCTTAAAGTGCTTCTAAATGAGGATGTTATCTCTTGCAGGACACTGAATTGAAGACCAAGGAGAAATACAAACGAACAGAGGACCGCTTCTATAAACTTGGTGAGTTGTTACATTCATGCTCAAATCAGCAGTTTTGCACTTTAAATGATTGTTGTGTCTTCCTTGCAAATAGGAGAAACCATTGAGCTGTAACTCTATAAAACAATGATGGCACTTATTCAGCAACTTATGCTCAGTACATTTCTCTTGCTGCCTGAGAAAAGCACTTTTCAACAAACTCATTTTGAGTTTTTGGTTAACTTTTTATTTCTTTATTTATTCAAACCCTTTGTGTCTTATGATGCCTTTTGAATTTGAATCTAAACTTGTATAGATTTTAATTGACATTTAAGATTTGTATAATTCTTATGCTTACCAAGACTGCATTTATTTGATCAAAACAAGTAAATACAATAGCAATGTGAAATATTACTACAATTTAAAACTATTTTAGTGTATTTTAATGTTTCCTTTAGAAATCATTCTAATATGCTGGTTGTAGCTTGTTATTTCCTGTTATTTTTGATAAATGTAATGCATCTTTTCTGAAATTAATGCTGACTTCATGGTCCTAGTAAGAGTTACACTTTCAAAACTAAAAGCTATAAAGAAATATATATGCACACACGCAGTATACACCATCACAATCTTTGTAAAACTGTAAAAGACACACATCTTCCGTTAAGTAAACCACAATCAACGTCTCTCTCTCTCTCTTTCTCTTTCACTGCGTTTTCCTGTACTGCACCTTTAGCTTACTTTCAGAACATGGCACTGAGGTTATAGTGAATATTGTTCTCTTATGATTAATTTTTTTATTAGAAGTCCCTTTGGAGAGAAGTGTCTGGCAAATAACTGAATACAAAATGTTACAATCTCTCCTGGTCTCCCCTTTAGAGATACATATGTTTTTTTTTCTTTGTGTCTGTCTTTAGCTCAGTTTGAGAAAGGAGTGGCAGAGGGGACGGTTGACCCTGTGTTTAACCCTGTGGTGGCCGTTCGTCTGGCGGTCCAGAAGGACTCCGCTGTGTGGGCAATTATTAGCGAGGTCTGTATGCTGCCTTTGGTTTAGTCCTGTCTAGGGTTGGACAGGATCTATCCTAGTGTATGATAGTGGAGATTTCACTTGTAGGCTACATTTATTGTGTTATTCATTAGTTTTGTTTAGATTCAGGAGTTTTATATGAAGCTCTTTTTGCATTTGCAAAGATATCTTATCTTTTGCTTTGTCTCCATCACTTTTGGGAAATACAACAGGAAAGAATAATCTTAAATAAAAACCAGTTCTCACTATTAACTAGTTGATTATCAGTATGCCTACTATTAACATATTTTGTTTGTTTATTAGTGCTTATAACGGATATATTCTGCATGACCATATTATACATCTCTATTTCTACCTAATACCTAAACATAATAACTTACTAACCGAAAAAAGCAGTAAATTAGGAGTTTGAGACAAAAGTCATAGTTAATGCTGTGTTAATAGCCAGAATTTGATCTTAAAGTGTGACTGAAATGACACATCATTCAATGCTCTCTCCCTCTTAACTCCTTTACTGGGAATCGTTTGAATCATATCTGCAGTTCCTGAATATCTTATAAACTTGATGTTGTATTTAATGCATTCAAAATTGCCAACACAGTCTGCATTACGGTGAAATGTTTAGCTTATAAAAGATCATATTTTTCAAAACGTCTCATTGATAAGTGATGGTAGAGGATTTGGGTGGTATTGTTATTACAGTGCTATTACTAATTCAGTGCTATTTTGATAAAGCATCAAGCAATACACCAGCCATAACAGTCAACACTGTCTGACACATAAGGACATTTTGATGGATGCCTGGTTTAGTTTTGACACTGAAATCACTTGTCCAAAATCAAAACACCGTTGACTGGACAGTAAAATGTGTTGCTTCAGACTAGACTTTTATTTGGTGGTGTGCATAGACGATGTTCTTTATTTACCTGGATCTTGACTGATGATATTTAATCTCTTGTCAGATCCATATCAAGAGGATACCTGGGTAACTACTGAATGTCTCCAGTGGACGAGACCTTCTGGTCAGGACCTTCAAGACAGGGTTGTGCTGCTCGCATCTACAGCGGATCAAGAGTGACCCTCACATTATCAGAGAGCGTGAAGTTCTTCACCTGTTAAACTTGACTTTTTAGTCTTTTTCTTTTTGTCATTTCATCTTCCTCTGGTAGATTTGCCAGTTTCTCTTCTCTTCTACTTGCCTTTGCCTCTGTCGTCACACTTTGAGTTACCTTTTCCTGTTCCCTGAATTCTGTTGTGTGAATGTGACTACTACTGTACAGAAAAAAACAACAACACTTTGACAATGTTTTCAGACATTAAATTTGTGTTGTGGAGGATTGCAATCATCGCTGTCATTAAGGTTTGAGGTTCAGGAATCAAGGCTGCACCAATGCTGGAGAATACGTCCCCTCCTGATGAAGACTGTCCTCAGCGCTCTGCCGTCAAGGACCGTAACTGACCCGGGGTCAGATAAACACGGCTGGATTTCAGCTGAGGGATGAACGAGTGGGACGACAGAAGTTTTTGTTTCAAAGTACTTTCTTTTTTTTCTTTTTTAGGTTTTAGGCTGTTGATTTTTGAAACTCTTTTAAGAACATTTCGAGACCAGTTTATTATTTTATTGACTGCTTTGCCGAAATTTAAAAATCATATTTCTATAAACAAACAGCATATCTTTGGGCCTTTACTTGGTCAACAGAAGTGGCTTTTCTTCCTCTGTGTTGGTTTAGGGTCAACGAATGAGTCATGGTTTTCAATCTGAAGGTTTTTAATTGCTGTTGTTGTTATTATTATTATGACGATCTATGAAAGTGAATTAATTTATTTGAAATAAATCTTTAATTTGTACAAAAGGTAAATGCTCTTATCTTATATTCTTTGGAAGTGTATGATGTGGCAGAGAGTTTATTGTGGCTTAAAGTCGAGTGATGGTTGATGTTTGTATCATCTTTGTGTAGTTGAGAAGGGTGCAGGGCCGCCCACCTCTGTGCCTTAACATCCAGCGTCCCAGGACTGCCTTGCGCCCCTGTGACAATACGCTTAAATCATCAACAGAACAGCTTGTTCGTTGCTTGATTTAAGTGAGACATTCAAGAGCATGGCATGTCCATTTTTATGTTCCCGAGTCTTTCATGTCATTCATTGAGCATTTTCCATCTCAAATAATCTGCTTTCATCATGTTAGTCAGAAAACGTGCTCCTTTCTATGCTGTATCACAAGTATCTGAATGTTCAGTGAGTCATGATTAAGTCCAGATGGAATCTGCAGATTTTGTTTCTGCACAGAATGAATTTAAATGTGGTGAAATGATTAATGAAGCTACTACATTTTAATAGTAGCTGAAAACACAATCTACAGAGTCCCTACAGAGACAAGGAAATAAAATGAGTCGATTTTTCAAAGATCTTGCTTCCCTCAAAGTGTTTGCATTTCACCAAGAAACTTTGTTCTTTCAGAAATGTTTTGTGTTCCCTGACAAACTTTGGGTTAAGCCAAGAGTTTTTAGCAAAAATAAATAGAAGAAACCTGAAGTAATTCAGCCATACATTTTTCTTGCCATTAAAATAGCCACAAAGTTTGTTCATGTTTAATATCACACCAGCTTCTGTGTTTGCTCGCAATACGTTTGTGATGGAAATATAAGGTAGAACCACAAATTATATTTGCGAGAGAAGGCAAAAGTTTTACTAGATATTGAAAAGGTTTTGCAAGCGAATGCAAAGTTTCTTGGGGGAATCGCATCACTTTTTGCGAATAGAATTTTTGCGAGAGCTATGCAAAGTTCCTCGGGGGAGTGTAGTAGGCTACTTTTGCATGTAAACGTAGAAGTTTTGCGAGCGATGCAATGTTTCTTGAAGCAACGCAATACTTTTGCAATTGCTTCCAAAATTTTGTGATTAAAATATGAGGTAGGGAAAAGAACGGTTTCATAAATCTTTGTGAGAAAACATTTTGCGAGCCAATGCAAAGTTTCTTGGGGAAACGCAGTACTATTAACAAGTGAACATAAAGGTATTGTGAACAAAAAAAAAAAAAAATCCTTTAAGTAAACACTAAAGTTTTGCAAATGAACACTGAGTTTCTTGAGGCACCATAATGCTTTTACAAACTAATGCTAATGTTTTGCAAGCAAACTTGTTTGTTTTTCATCACCTTGTCTAGGGATTCTGTAACAATTAAATTAGCCACAATATGTAAAAACGTAAAGAACTTGATGAATGACTGCAGTTCAGGGGTTTCAATAGAGTGCTGCTGGTGCCGTTTCAATGTGGACCTGGTCGGGAGCAAAATATGACAATGTAAACAGATTTATAATAGAAATTGAATGGAACTGCTACATTTCCAGCTGTTTCGCTGGTTTTGATACCTGGATTTATTACACTGTACATTTATTATATTGTTACGCTACGGTTCGTATTTATTTTACTTGCAGCTCCTGACATGGAACTTGATGGTGACGTAACTGCTGTACAGATTTCCGAAGTGCTATCATCTCATGTGATTGTATGTATCTTTAATAAGATGAAAGTTGTAGTTCAGTCTGTCCTTGTATAATTTCAGAAGATATCCTTTTTAGATGCATAATGTACAGCCTGATTTTAGTGACTACTTGGAGCCGGATGTGTATCGTAGTGTGTGTTTTGTAATAGAAAGCCAATTTACTGTCATACACATTTGTTTACAGTTTGTTTATGATCTCTCCTGAGAGGAGAGATGGAGATACATTCTTGTTCTGAGTGTAGAACACTGTATCATCGTTCTCCTTCTTCTGGAGAAATTGACTTGTGAAACCAGTGGAGTGGTTTTCATCATGTTTTGCCATATTGCCTTTTTAGTCAGATTTGTGCTCAATGATTTGCTTAGCACTGAAGGATGGATTGTTGTCTGTTGCCCTCTCGTTAAACTCTCATGGGCCGGATCCCCATCAGCGCATGTCCATCTTGAAATCCTCCCTTCGTTCTTACATTGAGATGAATCAGACATGAAACGTGCTCCTCTTGTGTGGTGCATTCTTGACTTTCATGTGCCTTCATCTGTCTTTCTCCAGCTCTGACATGGATTTGAATAAACTGTTCCAAAATAAACCAGTCTTGACATAATTCATCATTTTATGTTCCTGCTGTTTTCATTGCTCATTTAATTAATTTATCTTACATATTTAATCATGCAACTGTCAGAAACATTTTCATGTTTTGAGGAGGTATGTTGTGATGTGATGTTAATAAAGAGTGTTGAATGTATGAATTATGCAATTTTAGGGCCTAAACAATATTTTCCTACAGTCTTAATTAGGATTTCACTAACTAATAAAAGATAATAAAATGTGCTAATAAAATGAATGCATTTTAAATACACAATAACCAGGGTTATATATATATATATTTGATTAATCCAGTTTGTTTCAATCTCATGACTTCTGAACTGAATCTTACTTCTCCCATGAGTTTGTGTATTATAGTTACATACTTGTTAACCGTATACATTTAATTGCTTTTACAGTAAACCGATTCTAAGAGATTTGAATAAATGCATTTTGAAAATGATTATTTCAATCAAATAAATACAAGAAAATCTAAGTAGATAAAATGAAACCACAATGCCATGATTTTTTTATTATTATTATTATTTATGTATGTCTTAGAAGTATGCATCGCATTGTTTATTAAAACTTTGTAATTCAAATCGGTAGTAATTTTATGCAATTTAAATACACAAATCTTAAATTTAAGCCTGAATATTTCTGCGTGTACAGTACAGTATACAGGAAATATCCAACCAACCAGCATTTACCAACAAAATGCCAGTCATTTTTACAGGGAGACAACTGGACTAACAAACATGTTCCAAGAAATTGTTCAAGCTCCTATCAATAGAAGTATTTTTAAACATTTTTTAAACAATACTGTATTTCTTTAAACTAACTGACAAAATGTAGCCCATCTAAAGCAATTATATTTTTAAGCGTTTCTCAAATCTCTAGGGGCCAACGTAAACTTGATATTATACGACAAAAGCATTATTTTAGTGCCATCTTTTGGTCGATGTAAATGCTTCACACACTGCAATGTGACAGTCAGGTACTGTGCTTAATATAATAAATGACTCAAATCGATGCATACTTGTCGGCATTATAAATTCTGTCATTTAACACTATTTTTTATTAAAATCTTTGCAGCAGTGCTGAGGTTTATAAGCATGAAAACAAATGGCACATTTGCAAACTACAATTACCACAATCCACCTCGTTCCACTTCCTTACATACGTCAAACGTAACATCGCCTCTTTCAAAATAAATCCGCACTGGATTTATCTGCGCTGTTTGAGAGTAGATTTCGAAGCCTGTCTCCTTCAGCATGACTTTGTAGTGAAGGTAATATGTTACCATCAGTCTGACAGATCTATCTCCCAGCAACACTGATTGTTGTATTTTTAGTTACGTGTAATAACTCAGTTTTACCAGAGCGTATTTATGATGTCTGCTCTTAAATACAAAAGGTAGCCTAATACTGCATAACAGAAATAAAGAAACTGTGTAATCCTAATCCATATGCATTTAAAGCTCATTAAAGGTACAATTTGGAAGATATTTGCAGTAAAATATGCAAAAACCACTAGGCTAGTGTTATATATTTTGTCCAGCTGATTACTAACAATATCTCTAATTTTTTCAACTACTTGTAAATCATGAGAAAATTCCCATTCTAAACAGTCACTGCTACATAAAGTTTACTTAAAAATATACTTGAACTTTATTTAAGTATACTTAGTAAAATAAACTTTAAGTTTACTACTGTAAGGGGATCCTCTCACACAACCCAGGATGCCATTAAAAGAAACAATCGACTTGTTCCTGAAGTTGGGATCTGTCTTAAGTCTTTTCAGAGACGTGAAAGAATTGTTTAAAGTGCATCAAAAGTGAATGTTCTTTCACTTTTCTGTTTGTCCTATATATATTTTTTTTACATAACACAACATTACTTGAATGTCCAGATTTCTTTTCTCCATGCAATTTTGGCAAATGAAGTCATTCAATCATGCATGTTTGCTTATGCAAGGGATTTACCAGCTACAGTGATATTGTTTCTTATAAACCTGCAATAATTCAGTATGTTAAATAAGACAAATATAATTATTATTTAATCCCATTTTATTAAGCAATGTCTTTGCTACTGACCTTCGATTATCTTATTCAACCATTCTAATAGGCTCCTGCGTCATAGTCTTCATGGATTTTCATGGAACTACAACAAAGTAAACATTTCCATACATATTAAGAGCTCACAGCTTTTGTTTTTGTACATTGATAACACCTACAACTGCTTTCTAGTGTGCAAAACCAATGCTAATTGGTGTGATATACTTGCATGTAATTATTATTTTATTTCAGTTTTTTAAGTCAGGAAACTAAGCGTTTCATCAGTATGCAAAGGTATAGGCATGACAGTCATAATGGGAAACACCCAGAAAATTCCCTGATCGCAGCAGATCAAATATACTAAAAACTTGAATGCATCATTTTAAATAAATAAATAAATGTTATTTATATAATTAGCAATGGTCATAGTCCTGTATCTTAGTATATGAACAAAATAGTGAACAATGCAATAAAGTAGCTTGAAGTTTAATGTGGCATGTAATTTTATTTTTAAAGCTGTATGTTTGGAGGGAAGAGAGAGGCATTTTGTACAGCAAAGTATTTGCACATACATTAAAAAATAAAAACAGACACTGTAAGACCAATAGGGCAGCATGCTCTTAGTGCTTTAGCACTAACAATAGAGGATAAACTCTTACATGAAAAGTTAAAATAAAATGACTTAAGTTGTAAAATAATTTAATGTAAATTTATTAAAAATAACAATTAAGTGTAAACTTCAGTAACAATTGTAGCCTACCTTCCATGCAGTGCATCTGGTTTTAAAGACTTTTAAATAATAATAATTTCAGCAGAGGTTGAGATCCATGCTCTTGTCTCCCAAGTTGCAAAATGCAAATACAAGCTTTCAGTTGTTCATTCTTTCAATATACAAACCAGAAATTACAGTCCATTTGTGCATTTATTTGTGCAGAGACAAAGGCTGATGATCATTACATGTAGAGTTAGTCTTAGCCTTTTATGATGCAGTGCCTAACATGGTTTTCTATAACACTTAAATAAATAGTCTAAATGCATCCCTCTGCTTTACAAAAACAAAAGAAGGCAGGAAATATTCTTCACATTTCTGGACCAGCTGCAGCAGTGCTCCTTGTTAGATCAGTACTGACATTCATATCAACCAATATAAATGTCCTACAAAGAAACACTGGAATATGAAAACATACAAACAGTTAATGAACATAATAGTGTCTTCTAACATATTTCCTTACAAAGAATGAATATTCACACAGTATGCTCACTGTACAGAGACTAGCTGTGCTTGGAAACAGTACGAGGAAGCTCGTCCTCTTAAACTCTACGACCCGTACAATGCACAGTCAGAAGTGGAAAGGCCTGCCTTAAAGCACTAACACTTTCGTAAAGAGAGAGTCTTACTGTAAATAAATAAAACATAATCTGCCACATCACAAATAGTCATACACAGATTAGACGTATCTACACATGTATCTTAACCAATGGAGGACTCTCTTAAGGCAGCTAGTATTGTGTACACTTTAAATGAAGTGAGGGTGAACATTGAGGTGCATATATGGATTCTCTAATTTAACAGCTTGATTTTCTTTATAAATCTTAAAACTGGATGACTTAGGAACAAATCATCTACTTTATCACAGCACATACACATCACCTATTGAACTTCCAATCTAAAGGATGATAAAACACAGCTTTGCTTCAGTGCTGATAGTTCTGAAATTTGTTTTTTAGTACAAAGACTAAGTTTGGTACAGGAAAGTACTGAAAGATGTACTTATTAAATAAACACAGACGGAATGGATTAGATGATTTGGGAAATTCTCAAATTGAAATGAAATCATCAGTGATTTTTTTTTTTTATATTAAGAGTAAAGGCCTTCTTACCTGCTTTCAGTGCAATAAACAAGTGAGCTACTCATTTATGTTCAAGTGATTTTCTTTCCCTATCTACTTTCTTCTTAGAGCCAAGAGGTTGGGGATGTGGAAATATTAACATTGTCATCTGGATGATAACCAGAGCGTATTTCAGCATGACTGTGCATAAGAAAACTTTCCTTCAGATATGTGGTGATTAAGTAAAGCGAACGAGGAGAAACATGCAGTTCTAGTCGCGAGCGGACTGCTTTCAGTTCAAGTTTCCACTTTCCCAAAGGTGCCCTCTGGAGGTCTGTACGGTTTAGGGAAAGTCTTCAGCTGGAGGGAGTTGAAAGCGTATTTGCGACTGCCGACGTTTTTCATGGTGTTTTCTCGCCTGCAGCCCTCACTGTGAAACAGAGAGAAAAGGTCCAATATTTATAACTAGAACTATATTAGCGTCCACACAACAAAGGTTAACATTCTGTTTATTGTGGTCTGCTGCTTTAAAATCCTGTCAAATGTTTTTAACGTTCATAGTTCTTGTCCTTGGTGTGATCCGGCCTTAATGTGTGAGTGTAAACTGTGGTCTCACCTGCGCATACAGTCCAAAGCCTGTGTGAAGACCTGCGGGGCCATGCAGTGCTCTTGCTGAAGGATCTGACATTGCTCCAGGGTCACTGACATGGCCGTACGGTCCTTTGCACTCTTGCAGCTGGTCACACGCACACCATTCAGACGCCGACAAATCTGACCATAACAAGTGAGAAAGATACCATCCTGGTAAGGTACATTCAAACTATTACAAAGAGTGAGAGAGTCTCAGATCGCAGCTCCATGAATCAAAAACAAAGTGAATTGTGATTTCCCATGTTTCAGTATAGATGCAAGAGAACATAATAATGATGTTAGATCACTGTACCTCTGCTGCCTGCAACAGGATGTCCACATTCTTGCTCTTCCTGGCATTAACATTTTGACTGAGGAACTTGAGTAGCTCAGGTACACAGATCTGACTGCGAGAGCGGGGCAGACCTACGGATAGAGTCATTCAGCTGGTTAGGACTGACATAAACCATCTACCAACTTTCTTTCATGCAGAGAGTTTAGGACTCACAGTCTTCAGGCAGTACTTCTTTAAACTGGTCATAATAGGAAGCAAGACGAGTCAGACTTTCCATGTTCACTACTTCCTGCAGCGACGTGTCTCCAAACCTAAAGTAATACAAAATGAACATCAATACTAAAAATTACATTGTATATATAAAATGTATATTGTATATTGACAGTCAAATGAATTAGAATGTATGAATAACTGAAGAGGAAAACATCGGCTCTCATTCACTAAGCATGCATACGCACACATTGTGTGTTAAATCTACATACAAAGGTCTTCTCAATCCATACATGATTCATCAATAACATGTACTTACATGTATGCTAAATTAATGAAAAAATAAACTACTTAAACCTTCCAAATGCAAAATTCACAATCACACTCCGGGTGATGCATTAAGATAAAAATGTTTCATGTTTCATCTTTAAACTATATAGTTAATTTTACACAGTGAAAGAGTGAGAAAAGCTGTGAGGTTCCTCTCATAAAACCACAAAATTGCATGTGTAGCTACAGCTGCCTAATGAGATCTCTGTGATCTGAGTGTGTGTAAATGAGATTTATTGTGTTTGAACCATTTTTTTTTTAATGCCAAACTGGGCATTGCTTGTGAATCTTGCTGCACGTTTCACGTTGCTGCATGTTTGCTGAGAGTGACAAATAGCTGTAAAGAAAGGGTTGAGTAGAAAGAGACCTGGCCCTAGAGATGGTCTGAGGGTGCTTTATGCAAAAAACAAACCTTAGGCACGCAACTGTTCATTTATAATTCACTAACATTAGAATGAGATTAAGAGTGAATTTATGTGCTTATGCAAGTTTTCCAGTGCATATAAATACTGATAATCCAGCTGAGCCAGTGTGATTAAATCAGTCCATACAAAGAAACCATGTATATTCAATTCATACACTTACTTTTCCGCTAGCGTTTGTTGCTCATTGATTCCTACATTGAATAATACCGGTTGAACTCGTAGCAGCATCCCATTTTGGATCTCCCGGGGTAACACATCAAACATCAGCCCCGATAAAGGAACACGCACGTTAAACCCATCTCTGTTGCCCGTGATGACAGGCAGCATGTCGGGGCTGAAGCTGGAGGTCGCCTGGGTCACTTTAAAGGTGACATTCCGGAGGTCCATGACGCCTACACTCATGTCTTCCAGCATGGCGAGCTCCTCCCCTTTAAGATGAAAGAGGAGCTCAGAGTTCACACATTCAAGTAGGTTTACCTTCACACATGCAAGAGTGCAAGCTGAACTGAAATGTGTTTGTATGTTTACCGTAGGTGCTCAGGAGCCCCTCAAACTGGACCAGTAAACCGATAATGTGGAGCTGTCGGAGGAAGCCGCTGTCACTGAGACAGTTCCTCAGTTTAATCACAAAGCCACAGATCAGGGCCGTCAGCTACAAAAAAATATGCATATTATTAGAATGGACATGATATGTTAATTTATAGTCAGCTAGGGATGTTGTATTATTGAAGTGTTTTGTAGAGTACTCCGTAAGCAGAAACATTTTCAATACGAAAAATCTCTGTAAAAATGATTATGGCGTAAACCTCCATATGGCAAAAAAACCTAAAAAAAAAACCTAAAAAAAAAAAAAAAACCTAAAAAAAAAAAAAAAAAAATATATATATATATATATATATATATATATATATATATATATATGAAGAGTTCAGATGCAAAAGCCTCTAAATGCCATCTGAAATTTTCATCTAAAATTAGGATTTTTGTCAAGCTCCTATGCTTAGGTTGAGTCATTTTACTTTAATGGCAATGTGCAGGTTCTTTTCCAGGCTATTAAAGTGAAATAACTGAACATAAATATAGGAGCTCGATAAAAATCCTAATTTTAGATGAAAATTTCAGATGGCATTTAGAGGCTTTTGCATCTGAACTCTTCATATATATATATATATATATATATATATATATATATATATATATATATATATATATATATATATATATATATATATATGCTAAATAAATATTGTTAGCAGTGCAGCTTAAGAAAATATCAAATGTAACATTTATTTTGTTTAAACCTTTACATTTAAAGGTTTAATATATTACAAAATATATTACATTACCTAAAGCAGCAGGAAAATACATTTCCAATCTTAAAATAGATTTTGGGTTAATGCAAGCATACTTTATATATAATATATATGTAAAAATATACTGTTAGGATAATAAAAAATTATATATATATATATATATATATATATATATATATATATATATATATATATATATATATATATATATATATATATATATATATATATATATATATAATACTAAATAGGAAATCCAAATGAGAAAAAATATTTTTATGAAACATTTAAAATATATTTATGTAAATGTTATAGTCTAAATGAACAAGATATGTTTTGGTACCATTTCTATATATTTGCAATATATATATATATATATATATATATATATATATATATATATATATATATATATATATATATATATATATATATATATATTTTTTTTTTTTTTTTTTTTTTTTTTTTTAGAAAGAGGCCTTGACAAAAAATTGTTTGTTAGTTATTATTTTTAATTAAACCATTTTAAACATTATAAGTTGTTCAGCTTTATCTTTTTTGGTAGCTGAACACAATATCAGATTAACTGTAATGTTCAACAAATGTAATGTAATGGGTGATGAGATTGGATGTAACTGAGAAGAGTTTCTCATTTCTACAAAGCACATTCTATGTGGGCCTGGTTGGCAATAAAATGATGTTATTTCTCTTAAATAGTCTGTACTAACTGTCTGACAGAAAACCACATCTCTGCGGTACTGTAGTGACAAACTCATGGCGATAGTGGGAGCGCTGTCTTGCATCAGTAGAAACACCATCGACTTCTTGGCTTTGTCGCTCATCATTGCTACACACTCATTCAGAGTGGTCAGAAGGGGATACAGAGCATCACTCCATTCACCTAGAGCCATAAATACAGACAGCTGAAACTGGAAAGCCCACAAATATAACTACAGCTGAAACAAATAGTTTGCAGTGAGACGCTTACCAGGAGAAGAGCCTTCAACACTGGGACTGCCATCTAAAGCCGGACAGAGAAAGAACAAGTGCTGTTCAAGACAACGGTGCCAATACTAATGACTTTTAAAGCCAACTCTTTATAAAATCTTGTGATGTCAATTTTGGTTTGTTAACATATACATGCATTTAAAAAAAAAAGCAACTGCAAGCAGGCATTTTGCATTTTGAATGGCATGCAGAATTATCACTTGTGGCACTAGAAGTGGATGTAAAATGGAAAGCATCTGCGCTATCTGATCATTTCTAAAAGGAATCAGAATGTAACACAGAGTGGAACCTACAGGAGCGAGTGTTAGGACTGGATGGGCATGCAGGGTTCAGTAAGTGTGATGAGGACTGAGCTGAAAGAGGGTGTGATGAGGTCAGGGGGGTGGAGCAGCCGTCACCAGGGTTGATCCAGAATGCATTGCCCTGGCTACCTCTCTTGCTGGTGTTGGTCTGCTGGTCAGACAAGAAGACGTCTTCACTGCTGTCGCTCTGTGAGCGCTCTCTCGTCAGCAGCCTGTCCACACAGTGGATCACACACTCCAGACTCTTATCCACATTCAGCCAGATCTTTTCCTGAAGCAGAAACAGGAATAAATCAGCTTCTGCAGATTTCAAGGTAAATTCATGAGAAAAGAATAATTTCAGTCTCTGAATCTTACCCACTCTTCCTCCTGCCAGTTTAAGTTTGCAGATGCTCTGTTCCCTTTCCCGCTCCATTTGGCCTGTGGAGAGCCCTGGTCGTTCCTCAGGACCACACGCTCAGTGTCGTGGGTGGACGGAGAGCCTCTGGAGGCGATGAACTCTGGGCGGGCAGCACTCAGTGCCTGGATAGCTGTAGTTAGCAGCTTACTGTCACACACTGTCACCAGCTGCCGCGTCTGAGAGACACACAGATATTGAGGGAGACACTTACTCATTAAGTGGACCTCAACAGCTTTTACTTGGTAGATCTGTAGAGCATGAGACACACTTTAAACTTTCATTAGTGAACCCTTTTCTCATCCCCGAGGTTCTCGGTAGCACTTTTAAATAGTAAATGATAAAATGGTAAATGGAATCTACAATAAATATATTGAAACCCAAATAGCATTTGTATGAATTTCCAAGACAAATTACATACATTACATAAAAAAATGAAAATAAATATACTAATAATAATGTTTAGAATTATATTATAGTTTGGAAAAAGTCTAACTAGTAAAATGCTTACACGTTATGTGAAAACTAGTACAAGTATATATATATATATATATATATATATATTAGGGGTGTAACGGTTCACAAAATTCACGGTTCGGTTCGATACGATACACTGATGTCACGGTTCGGTTCGGTTCGGTTCGATACGTTTTAGATACAGCAAAATGTAAAAACATCTCAACTTTTCAGAATGCCGCAAGCGCACCGCGGGTCATGTGACAAGAACCAACCAATCAGCTTCATCCTTTCCCGTAACAACGTTGAGAGCTCAGCCAAGATGAAGGAACAGCTGATCATAGTTGTATATGGATTGCAATTTTGAAATAAATTCAGTAGCAGAGCTACTGCAAGCGATTTTTAGAGCTGCAAATCCATTTATCCTTCGCTGAAATTTCCGCGTCTCATGGAGAGAGCACATCATTGTTGCTTAGCAAAGACAGACGCCTCAGGAGAAAGACGCGCTTAGCGTTTTCCATGCGTTTTTAGGCACGATATGTGAACGGCCCCTAAGGCGCTCGCTCACTCAGCACGCGCTGAAGGCTCGTTGCAAAATGTCTAATGCATTTAACAGACCAGAAATATAAGATCTGGTGTTTGGGTTGGATTCCCTGTAAGCTATAGTGTCTAAATGCTGCAGGGATAGTTTGCTGCGTGCATGTTTCTCCTTTTTTTCGTCTTTTCCCAGATAGTACTGACGCATATATCCCAGATATTCCCGCTGTTTTTTTTTTGTTTTTTTTTTGTAATCCCGCTGGTGTACCCTGTCATGTTGCAGATGCGACATACCGTTGTTTTTTTATCCACCACTCTCTTGCCATCACCATTATAGCTTAAAGGGAATCCAAAGTGCACCCAAACACCAGACCTGTTGGTTATTGGAGGATCTTCTCATTTCTAGTCTGTTAAACGCATTGGCTATTTTGCAACGAGCCTTCAGCGCGTACTGAGTGAGCGAGCGCCTGCTGAGTAGCCTAACATAAACATATAAGATGGTGTTTTTTTCTTCATCGGGAGTGTCAGGGGCGTTGCCTGTTACGTTGTTTGGGTTATTGGGCTACCTTGTTGAACGCATATCATTATATTTCTTTCTCTCTCTTTTTTTTTTTTTTTCAAATATAATTAATTACTCCAACGAACCGTTCGGTATACATAATGCGTACCGCGTACCGAACCGAAAGCGTCGTACCGAACGGTTCAATACGAATACGCGTATCGTTACACCCCTAATATATATATATTAGGGGTGTAACGGTTCACAAAATTCACGGTTCGGTTCGATACGATACACTGATGTCACGGTTCGGTTCGGTTCGGTTCGATACGTTTTAGATACAGCAAAATGTAAAAACATCTAAACTTTTCAGAATGCCGCAAGCGCACCGCGGGTCATGTGACAAGAACCAACCAATCAGCTTCATCCTTTCCCGTAACAACGTTGAGAGCTCAGCCAAGATGAAGGAACAGCTGATCATAGTTGTATATGGATTGCAATTTTGAAATAAATTCAGTAGCAGAGCTACTGCAAGCGATTTTTAGAGCTGCAAATCCATTTATCCTTCGCTGAAATTTCCGCGTCTCATGGAGAGAGCACGTCATTGTTGCTTAGCAAAGACAGACGCCTCAGGAGAAAGACGCGCTTAGCGTTTTCCATGCGTTTTTAGGCACGATATGTGAACGGCCCCTAAGGCGCTTGCTCACTCAGCACGCGCTGAAGGCTCGTTGCAAAATGTCTAATGCATTTAACAGACCAGAAATATAAGATCCTAAAATAACCAACAGGTCTGGTGTGTGGGTTGGATTCCCTGTAAGCTATAGTTTCTAAATGCTGCAGGGATAGTTTGCTGCGTGCATGTTTCTCCTTTTTTTCGTCTTTTCCCAGATAGTACTGACGCATATATCCCAGATATTCCCGCTGTTTTTTTTTTGTTTTTTTTTTGTAATCCCGCTGGTGTACCCTGTCATGTTGCAGATGCGACATACCGTTGTTTATTTATCCACCACTCTCTTGCCATCACCATTATAGCTTAAAGGGAATCCAAAGTGCACCCAAACACCAGACCTGTTGGTTATTGGGGGATCTTCTCATTTCTAGTCTGTTAAACGCATTGGCTATTTTGCAACGAGCCTTCAGCGCGTACTGAGTGAGCGAGCGCCTGCTGAGTAGCCTAACATAAACATATAAGATGGTGTTTTTTTCTTCTTCGGGAGTGTCAGGGGCGTTGCCTGTTACGTTGTTTGGGTTATTGGGCTACCTTGTTGAACGCATATCATTATATTTCTTTCTCTCTCTTTTTTTTTTTTTTTCAAATATAATTAATTACTCCAACGAACCGTTCGGTATACATAATGCGTACCGCGTACCGAACCGAAAGCGTCGTACCGAACGGTTCAATACGAATACGCGTATCGTTACACCCCTAATATATATATATATATATATATATTGTATAAAAAAAGAGACTTAATCATGTTTATGATCTCTGCTGAATAAAGCGCTTCGTTCTTTTTTTTCTGAGGAAATCCAAATCACATCTTTTTGGGGTGAATTATGTCTTATTCCTCTCATCGCGAAGCAAACAGTAAAATAAAAAAACCTGAAGAACAGTCTGGCTGCGTTGTCTTCTGTTGTGTGGGCGTATTCAAGCCGCGCGCTTCAGTGAAACATTAGAATCTGAATAGAGCTTTCAGCGCGGGGGCGTGGTCACATTAGAAGATAATGAAGAGAGACGTGAAAAACGGACATTGCCTTGTTTTAATATGGATTACTTTATCACACAATATTTGTTTTTCGGCAGCACTGTATACATGTCAAGCTTTCTATAGATCTCTCTCATGTCTCTTCGTTGGGTATTCACTGAGTTACAATTCATTTTAATGACGCGTTTGTAAATGAAGATCAGCACAGACAAAGGCTGCAGACAGAACACCTTGTTTGTTATCTTTATTTTATAAATAAACAAATTTTGGTTGTTATTATGCCTGTATACAAAAAAGTAGACAGTTTACAGATTCTATTGATGTATTGCTCTTATCTTTACGTAATTTAAGTTCTTTTTGGGGTTATCAGGAGAAAATGACTCATAACACGTATACGCGTTAATCGACTCAAGAGGGTTAACAGGTTAATGGCCATTTCAAATTTTGGATTCTGTTCGGAACTATAAAATTTTATTTAGGTTCTGTTTCTGGTTCTGCTCCTGTCAAAATTTCGTTTGTTTCTGGTTTTCGTTTTTGTTCCTTGAACCAGTTCAGAGCCCTGACTGTGTGCCCTTGTTAAGTGGTGTAAAGCCAGACAATCAGAATAGACTGTGGATTTCAGCCAGCTCTTGACAATTCTGTGTGAAATATGTATTTGATGGTCAGTGAATCGACTGTAAACAGTTCATGCAAATCCTCTCACCTTGTCTGTGAGGATAGCGAGGGTCCTCTCCAGTGCATTGGTTGAGCGCTCTTTGGCAGCGCGGGACAGCCGCTCAGTGTAGTAGCTGACCTGCGTCTTCAGAGTGTTGATATGGGAAATGATTTCTTTAGCTTTCAACACATCCTGTGGCTGGTACCGCATAGAAAGAGGAGCAGATTCCCCGGCACTGAAACAAGACAGATCATTAAAAACAAAACAACAACATATTCTCCAATTCCCCATTTGTAATTAATCACTTGTTCAGCTGCACAAGTTGTGACCAAGTTGACTATGAGATGGTGTGATATACAAGCATTCACAGAAAACGTACACAAATGCCAAGTGCACATAATTGGATGGGGTGGGAGAGCAGTTTAACCGTTAAAAACACAAATGTTGGTGCAAACAAGAAAGATCCTTCACATTTAATGGAAGTTAAGGCAAGGGCTCGATCCTGACAGATCATAAACAAGATGAAACACCACCACATATGAAAATGACTGGAAAACAACCCTGGAACTCACCTTTCACCCTCGCTTGAACTGATCGGAAAGCAAACAACGTAAAGTCAGTTGATTACAAATCGCAGTCATGAGATAAATGTGAAATAAAATAATCATGTATAAAAAATTGTGTAAGTATTGTGAGTCTATAACTCATGACTGCAAGATATAAACTTACAATTCTGAAATCAAAATTCTGAATTGAGATACAGGCTCACAATTTTGAGAAAAAAAGGTTATACTTTATTTTAAGATGTCCTTGTTACAGTGTAATTATACATTTAAGTACTGAGTTATATTAATTAACTACATGTACTTACTATACAGTATGGCTAGGTTTAAGATTAGGGTTACTTGCATGTAATTATGCATAATTTGTTGTTATTGTAATAGTAAGTAGTATTTTTTTTTAGCTTTTTTATTTTGCAGCCAAAAACACTTCCATACCTCTTGCTACGAAAATAATACACTAATAAAGAATATAAAAAATAAAAAAGAATTAGAAAAGCCAAGAAACAAAGCAGGGCAGCACAAAAAAAATGTATTCATATTCGTGACCAATTTATTAATAAAAAATCTTACTGCTTTTTGGCTTCCTCAAATTTCTGAATGAGTTTCCTCAATCCGCTGCCCTTGAAGCCCTGGTGATGTGCCGCAGGGGCCCCAGTGGTCACCACGTCATATGTGCGATCTGTTCAGAGATGTACATTACATAAAGACCAACCCATTTCGACAAGAATATTGAAGGATTTCAATGTTGAAATGCAAATATTGGCCACAGATCTCTCACCGTAGCCTGACTCGCCCTGCACTCTCATCCTCTGAACGTGGAGGTTTGTAGGGATAAACTCCAGTTTCTTCTCTCCTTTCAGAGTGCTAGATTTGAAGGAAGGACCTGATGGATAGTAAATACAATGTTGAAGTCACCTTTAATTATATCGCTCTCACTTCCTCTTTCTGGTTGAGCAGGTGCCACAACACTCACCCTTGTATTCATGTAAATTACTGAGCGTCTCCTGATAGGTGAGGATGATAGTCTGGTACTGAGTGATGATTTGTCTCCTCAGATTCTCCCAGCAGGGGGACAACTCACCCAACTCTTCTAACTCACACACCCTGCGTGCAGACAGAAATGTGCAATAGAATAAAATCTGATTTATAAATGAAATATTATATAAACTAATAGTGTTTCAGTCTTGCTAGTTAGAATATTACAAATCAATGTAATTTCTGAATGTCAAAATTCAATATGCTGCACAGAAAGTGATTATTTGACACTTTACAAAACTGAAGTTGTATGGATTCCTTGTGGATTATTGTGATCAGCTGTTTGAACTCTGATTCTGACGGCACCCATTCACTGCAAAGGATATACTGGTGAGCAAGTGATGTAATATTACATTTCTCCAAATATGTTCAGATGATGAAACAAACTAATCTCCATCTTGAATAGTGTGAAGGTAAGGACATTTTCAGAAAATTTTCAGAAAATTTTCATTTTTGGGTTACCTATTCTTGATGTTTCAGAAGTGTAGAAAAAAGAAAAATAAAATAAACTGGGGACTTTAAACTTTTTATTTTAGCTTGTATAAATACAAAAAAATATATACAAATTTTTTTTTAGGTTTTCCATTTCATGTCTCCTTTCAAAAGAGTCATCCTGAGCATGAGCACTAACAGTGAATTGCATTAACCTGGCAGCATCTTCCTCCAGCAGTAGTTTAACGAACTGTCTTGGTATGTGCAGGGAGAGCACGCTCTCTGCCATCTGCTCCAGGACACGCAGGTGGTTTCCATCAGTCGTGGGAAATCGGTACATCCGTGAAATAGTGCCTCCAAACACTGCAATCAATCAGTCAATAAATCAGTCAATGGGTGTGTGTAGTAGTGAAGGGCTTGAAAAAAGAACATCCGTTACATTTTACTGCATTCAATGAAGCATTAATTGGTGTTAATAAACTATTTAAACAAATGAAACCTTATTGTAACAGTTACCACAATTTTGGGGTAAAATTGTGTACATGCTGGGGTGATGCAGCAATTTATTGAAGCAGAACTAAAGCCTTTAACCTAAACTTAAAGAACACTTACATTAGTTGCCTCAAACCACTATTTCTATCTTTAGAAAATGCTAATCTAGTCAAAGAACACATTATCTATTCGCACCGAATATTTAACACTCTGCAAATAACCACTCTTGTGTTTTAATGGCTGCAGAAACCGTTTTCAGAACCTCTTTCAGAGCTTGTGGCATTCATGAGTCTTCACAGCAGGAAGTGAAGACTACAGCCCATTGGTTTAGTTATGAAGGGCACATTAGAAATAAATGGCTTCCTCCAGATGGAATGTAGCTGCAATAATTAAGATTGTTTTGTATATACACACTCACCTGCCTTTAAAAGAGCGTCTTTACATAGAGATGCTGATTTTGCTTTTACTCCCATGGATTCGGTCAGACTTTCATCAACAGGTAATACCATCTGTGAGAAACACGTGAGCGATTATACAGAAGACTGTCATGCTCTACGTGACAGAGATTTACATAGACACAGTTGTACAAAAATAAAACAGACTCCCGTCTTTTTTAACAGAAGTGCTAGCTCTCTCTTAAAAAAAAAAAAAAAAAAAAAAAAAAAACTACAACTGAAAGTCACTGTTGTTATCATGGACTACAAGTGATTACTAAAACTAAAACCATTAGAAAAACATGAATTAACTGAAATAAAATAAATATTTCTTGAAATTCAATTGAATATAAATACAATTATTTGTTTAGTTTCATTTAGTTTAAGTTGAAGAACTTAAAAATGAAATAAAAAATGAATGAAATCTATACAGACATATTTTAAAATAAATTAAAAATAAATTAATAGAAACTATTAAAAAAAAACATTCATAAAATGATAATATTATATAATGATACTAAAATACTATATAAGACACTATAATTGATACTAAAATAATAATGGCATCATTAATGGATAATAGATACATTGTCCATATATCTATATATATATAAAATTAATTGAAATATTGGTTTTGGACAGTGGCCAAACCTCAAATCAGTCGGGCACTAAAGTAAAGTGTGAAGAGCAGCATGTGTAAGCACTCACCCTGCCATTAACGGTGTCTGAACGTGCCAGAGGAGCTCGCTGGTCTCTCCTCTCCTCTATCTGCCATCCAATGATGGTAATGTTACCCATCCGCTCGCTCTCTGCTGATCTGAGCCAATGAAATGCCCACAAATAGGTGTCAGGCTACATTTACTGTAATTCCTAATAAATTCTATGGGATTACACATCAGCTTTGTGCCTATATGGATCTCACATACTGCAGAGTGAGGTGTAGCCTGTGGTGTTTGTCTTGAAGCAGCTCTTTCACTGTAAACATAGCCGAACCGAGCAGGTACATCTAATAAAACAGAGAGTTTATGAGGCTGAGCAAAACAGTGCAGAATGTTAAGAATAGCAGGTGTCTGTCTTACAGTCCCCTGTGAGCGGTCCTTCACATCGTAGACAGACAGTTTGATTTTAGTCTGCTGGGTAATCAGAGATTCCTGGAAGAAGGCAATGCTGCTCAAGAAGATTGGATTACTAGTGCCCTAGGAAAAAAAGAGAAATGCATGCATTAAATTCACCTCAATATGCAAAATCTGATATTAGGGCCAGTTTTACATGCTACATGGTTCCACATGTTCCAAAACCTAGTAATATCTACTTATGCTCACCTCTATAATTTCAGTCTGTGCATGTTTGGTCCAAAACGCCTGTGGGGGGGTGGTGCAGCTCACTGCGACAAAGCTACTGGGCTTACGGTCCAGTGATGGAGTGATCAGCTCACTGCATGCTGGGAAAAGAAGACAACAATTCAGTATATTAATCATGAAAGGAGAAAAGTTCAATTACATTTATAGTAGCATTAGAATCCAGTCTTTGTAAGCAACCATATGAAATGTTTCTTGTGATGCACAGTACAAATAACCCAAGGTGGCTAACTGCCATCAGCATGACGTTTCATCATGGAAAAAGTAATATAACTGCCAAAGAGTACAGCCAAAGTCAGACAAAACCCAATGCACCTACCACAATGGAAATATTTGATTTAAGAGCTCATAGAAAGGTTGTATAAATGTTTATTGGATGTGAGCTAAGAGGCTCATAAAGAGTGTATTTCCTTCACAGAGACAGTAGGCTGCATGTTGTTACTTCTGGTAGCCAAAAATATGAGGTGAAGAACTTATACACTGATACACACATATCCTGAGGAGTGGATATTAGCTTTGGTGAAACTTTGGTGACGCTGCACCTTGATCATTTTCTGATGGACTGAACTGCTGATACTCACCCAGACTGAACTCGAGCGCCGGCTCATCAGGATCCTGACTGTTTCCTAAACACACGTGAAACACAACACAGAAACTTTTTATTAGATGTGCATTATCTATTACATGTTGAAATTAGAGGAATAATCAGAGGGCAAATCAGCATCTGGCAAAATTCTCGATTTAAGAATCGCCTCCACGTCTCAGAGGATGTGGAATTTGAATGACAGAAACAGGAACTTAAAGAACCGTATATCTAAGAAAAATCAACAAAGTCAAATAGCAGGGGAATTTGAATAGTCATAACACAAATTAAAACATAAATGATAATTACATTACTGATTTAGACAAACTGTGCATCTGATTTTCAACTACTGATTAGAAATCAGTTCAATTTTGATCATCACATAATTGAAAAACATCACCCACACTGTTTTCAGACAAAAAAGAAACATAAATATTGACATCTATCGATAATTATGGTATTTATATTTTTGCGTGTATGATAATATGTTTGCATCTAACTCATTAAGAAAAAATTTAAAATTCATTATAAAATATCATAAGTGGTTATATGATTAAAAAAAAAAAGACTAATTTAAACTTGAATCACAAATTTAAATCAAATTTAAAATAAATTTTCTTCTTTTGTGTTCCTCAGAAGAAAAAAAAAGAAGTCATACATGTTTGGAACAACATGAGGGTAAATAAAATATTACAGAATTAAAACCTTTCAGAATTCCTTTTGAATTCTATTTAATTTTGTGATTTAATTTGTGAGTGAACTATCCCTTAAAGGACTATTTAGAGAATCTGTGGCATTAGAATTATTACCACAGAAAATCATATCTCATATCTTTGTTTTAAAACAAAGTAAATGATTACTACCATGTGTACATGATTATGTGTCACTGACATAATGATCACTACGGTATAAACTTCTTGTAAGTTAAATGTATAGGTAAAACCCCACTTAATCATCATCATCACCTGTTAGTGCCAGCCCCATAATCTCTGAGGACAAATCAAATGTGTTGGCTTGGTACACAGACCATGGCCTGTGGCGTGGACTGCGCTCTCTTCCTGCCATCTTGGCTCGCGTTACTTCAGTGACCAATGTATCTCACTCTTACGCTCCCACTTTATGTTGCTGGTAAAGGATTTGCAGTGATCGAGGCTCTGTTTCAGTCTCAAAGTTTGTTATCTAAAAGCAGGAGAGAAAAGGGGACAAAAAGGATGAGTCAACATTTGCGTCACCATCTGTCTGGAGACTGAAGAACCAGCGGGTGCTGAGGCTGTTAACCTGAGACAACCACAGAACGAGACTTGTGCTTGATCTCAAACCACTAAGTATGTCTCTGCATTATTCATGCTGTTTCATATGAGGACATTTATAATTGAACACAACAATAGAACTGCAATCAGAGACAGTCAGTGCCAGAGAACTGTCTTTTGTTTATTTCTGGATAATTTATGACTTGTTTCGCAAACAGGATGCTAACAAAGGATTCCCAATAACGCAACTTCAGGCCAACACTTTATATAGACTTTATATGAAGGAGCTGCATGCCTCAAATGACACCAAACATCCTATACGACAGAATACAATCATTCTTATTCCACAATCATTTGACAAATGTCGGACTAGGAATTTATGAACCATTTGAGTAAAGAAATTATACACTTAGGGTCAAACATTTGGGTTAAGATTAATGTTTTTGTGAAAGGTCATGTATATTATCAAATCTGCATTTATTTAGATTTTTTACAGTAAAAACAGTGAAATTGCAAAATTATTAAAATTACTGTTTTCTATTGTAATATATATATCAAAATGTCATTTATTCCTGTTATGGCAGAATCATTTTGCAGCATTATTGATCCAATCTTCAGTGTCACACGATCCTTCAGAAATCATTCTAATATGCTGATTTGCTGCTCAACTATTATCAATAATTATTAGTACTCAACTTTTCACTGCTTATTATTTTTCTGGAAATCATAATACATACATAATCACATTAATAGAAAGTTAACAAGAAAAGAAAACATCTATATCTACCTTATAATAGCGTTTCACAATATTACTGTTTTTACTAGCAAATAATACAAATTATAAGAATAAAACTAGAAAATCCCTGTGTGCCACTGATATAAAATCTAAACCAAATGGATTGCTCTGAGCACACATTTTATTTTATAAGCATTTAATAATAGGAACTAGAAGTAAACACTTATATAAATAAATATATACAGTATAAAAACATTACATGCTGTTTTTAGCAGTATATCATTCATCTTTTTATAAAATAAATAGGTGGTGGACACTTTGCCAAACATAAAGATTTGGAGACACTGTGAAAGATTAGATATATAACCAAAACCTATCAGAGCAGAAAAAGTAAAACTGAAAATAAGGTTAAATGTCTTTCAGCATGTGCCATAATTCACTACCAGTGATAATGGGGTTTATTTGCTCTCTCTCTCTCTCTCTCTGTTGTTTTAGTATAGTTCCCTAAAGAAATTATGCAAATAATGTGCACACATAAAATTAATACAATAAAATCAGCTGAATTTCTGCAATTTCTGTGGTGCAACTTCCCATATTCTGAGTGTTAGGCTATGAAGGATGCAGCAAACTACAGTATGCTGGGATTGAATCCTGACACCGAGAGAGGAGACAGGGTGAAAGAGGCTAAATCTGTGGCGGATGGAAGGTTTTTGGCTGTGGCAGGCAAAGCAGCAGGTAGTGGGCTGCGGTCTGGGTTTGAAGGGGTGGACGACTGATTCAGAAAACACAACCAACAACCCACCAGCCATCCATCTGCCTGATACCGTCCACCAGAAACCGCACAACAAACTACTCATTTAACATAATGTGTTCACAGCAATCAAGAATAGAAATGACCGTCATCTCCCGCCTGCAGTTAAAGACCTCCAGAAACTGTAGCAGATGATTACCACACTCTCATTAGCCTTGACATTTCACGCTTATTAACCACCAGCCTCTAAAACGATTTCTCACAGACCTCATTCAGATTTTCATTCAGTTAAAAGAATCTCTCCATGCCAAATGCACCAATTTGAAACGGATTCCATCAGGAGAATATATGGAAACACAGATGAAAGCGACTGGTGTGATCTTTGTTGATGTTAATTAAATCGTCTTCCACCTCAAGGATCGTGCTGTGGTCACTAAACTGAATCACTCAGAGCAAAACACAAACACACTTAACAGATACAAGCCGTTTCTTCCACTCATAAAGTAAGTACAGACAGATTTATGGAGTGATGAATGAAAATAGGGGATGATTAGATAGAAAAATAAAAGAGGTTAAAGCTTATGACAGGTTAATTAAATTATGGGGATATTATATTTATTTTTAAATAGAAATATATTATTTCAATTTCAAATAAATAAATTTTTTTAACTTTCTGTTCATCAAAGAAAAGAAATCTCAGTTAAAAAAAATATTATGGAGGACAGCTGATTTGAACAATAACAATAACAAGAAATGTCTTCTTGATTTCATATATATATATATATATATATATATATAAACTTTGTAATGGATTTTATTTATTACTCAGCACTACAAATGTGACCCTGAACCACAAAAGAGATTTAGACTAGAGGTGCTCCGATCACGATCGGCCGATCGTTATGCGCATCTCCTCAGTAAAGCCGGTTTTCTAATCAGCGGTTAATTCCATCAGGTGCGTGATTTCACATAGAGCAGCTGTTACTACACAGAGCCGTTGTTAACTGAGAAGATGCGCAAATCACGTTAATTTTCAGCGTTTATTGGCCCATCTTCTCAGTTAACAACGGCTCTGTGTAGTAACAGCTGCTCTATGTGAAATCACACACCTGATGGAATTAACCGCTGATTAGAAAACCGGCTTTACTGACGAGATGCGCATTAACGATCGGCCGATCGTGATCGGAGCACCCCTAATTTAGACATCATATAAACTTTGAGTGATTTGTTAGGATAGGTCAATATACAGCTATTTGAAAATCAGGAACCTGAGGGTGCAAAGAAAATCGAAATATTTAGAAAATTCTAATCAGAAAGTCTTTAGCAATGCATAAATCATAAATGTACAAAATATCCTAAAATATCTATTTTTTGACCCATACAGTGTATTTTTGGCTATTGCTAGAAATATACCTTTGCTCCTTAAGACTGGTTTTGTTGTCCAGGGTCAATTTAAGTTAATTTCCATCCCTGGGCTGTCTTACCTAAATCTAGCTGTTTTTGCATCTCGTCCTCTGCTGGAGGAGGTCTTTTGCTCAGTGAACATGTAAAGCACATGGGTTACCAAACAAACCGTTTCTGACTTAACCTGATTTAACCAAAATAAAAAAGGACCACTGTGCGAACATAACCTATTTTTAAGGGCTAAATTACAATGGAAAACTATGAATACCTGTATGTCGAATATTTCCTACAGTATATGAAGTATATGCCCATGGAGTGAGAAAAAATAATTAATTCCGACAAACAGCCCCTTTATGTTTTAGTAATAAGTAAAAGCACAGATGAAATGTGGCTTTGTTTTTGCTGAAAGCATCAGATCAGAGAATAAAAAGTGTTTGGTTGCCCTAGTGAGCTCTGCTGCTTCAATTATCTGAAAGTGGAAGTTACAACCAACACTGCTTCAAAGAAGTCATGCCTGAAAGCTCTTTGTGTAAAAATGGAGATGACTTATGAGAGAAGTCGCAAACAGGACCGTTTTAAAGGGAACTACTGTAGAGTAGCTGAAAATGGTGCACAGGTCAGCCATATCTGGAGCTTTAAGCAGCACTGGACAGGACCAGTGATGTGTTGCACCAGCCTGACGCTGCACATTACCCCAGAATGTTCAAAGACCAATCAGCTATGAGCCTTTCTTGCTGTTGTAGATTTCAGGAACAAGAAAATGAGTGAATAATTATGCATCCCCCTTTGATTCAACAGAATCCATTGTTATACTGTAAGATGAATAGACTTATGTGATTGTTATATAATGTTTTGTAAAGTATTGTAAAAGTATTGTGACCACAGTCTATGATTGTGACAAGCACAAAAATATTTCTAGAAAGAAATGATTCAGAGCTTTTTTCCTTTGAGTTTTTGAAAAGTTGTGCATACATATGGCAATGTTGTCAAAATGATGACAAGGATCTGTGAAAATTACTAAAAAAACATTGTATTGTGCACTCCAGGCCAGTAGATGGCAATATAATTTTATAAAGAAACAGTACTGTATGTGCCTGGGTGCATATCTTTAGACTGTAAAGGTAATACATATATAGGCCATCCGTAGTGTTTTTGTAGTATACATCAAGACAATATCAAGGTTTAATTTTTGAACACTTCCACTTTGAAACCCACACATATAATACTGTTGTCATGCAAATGAACCACATAAAAATAGTTCAAAGTTTTGAAAATGGTGTTGCGTAAAGGCCTCCTAAAATTAGTAGGACAGGAGCTGATTTTAACAAAACTCTCAGAAATAATTTAAATGTACACTACCGTTTAAAAGGTTCAGGTCTGAAAAAAAAAAAAAAATCCAGAAAGGAAGCATTAAATTAATGAACAGTGACAGTAGAGACATTTATACTGTTACAAAATATTTCTATCATAATAAATGCAGCTCTACTGAACTTTATATTCATCAGAGAATCCTGAACAGATATATAGGTTTCCTCTAAAATATTACGCAGCACAAATATTTTTAACATTGATAAAAAATGTAAAATGAATGATTCTGGAGCGGAAAATCAGCAAAAATGATTTCTGAAGGATCATGTGCATTGAATAATGGTGCTGAAAATTCACCTTTGTCAGAAAACAGTTCAAATGTAATCCCATTTTGCTGCTTTAAATAAATGCTTCCATCCTGAGTGAGCATGAGAGTAAAACATATATAATAATCCTACTGACCACCAAACCTTTCAATGGTAGTGTATAATAAACAAAAAGTAAACATTCATTTCAAACAGTCTGTGAAAATAAACTAATTGAAGTAGTTCGAAATAGAGATGGCTGTAGATTAGGTGAAAGCTTAATCACTGTCACACACTTTCAATCTAGACTGCTCTGTTGATAATGAAGGTAGAGTAATTTATTTCTGGCTAATCATAGCACACTGGGACAAAGGACAACTCCTGTTTCGGTATACAACTACCGTATTGGGATGACATCATCACTGTTTGAAGAGCAATACTTTCCTTTCTTCTGCGCAGTTTTCTACTAATAACTCAGCTCAAACCATATACACACACAAAGACCCGTTTGAAAACAGCTTGTTGTTTTTGTGAATAATGGGTTATGGACAAAACACAGCAATCAGTCCACATACAGACCCTGCCATGCACGCAAATGCAGTGTCACTCTAAACTGTCAGTTCGCAGTCTCGCACAACCACATCCTGACCTTTTGCTTAATCAGGAAGTGTGAGCGACTTTCTCTTCAGCGGAGACTTTCTGTTCAACTGTTACCTCAGCTGTGTATACATGCTACAGTCCTGCATTTTCGGGACTATTAATCAATAGCTCTGTTAAGGTGCTGTTTCTTGGGTCCTAAAGCAGATGGTTCATTCATCCAATGCAATGCAGATGTTTCATACAGTGCAGGCTTGACACAACACCCATCATAAACTCAAATTATCAAATGGGACAACTTACAGTCTCATGGACTTCATAAATGAAAAATGCAAGTTTAAAAAGAGCACTTTTCGGGAGAGAGCCTATCTATCTCTTATGTTGTTTGTATTCAAAACACATGACAGGAAACTGGAAATGGAACAAAAACAATACCAAATGAGTTCTGGAAGCATTGTATCCTTTGAAACTATTTGGCAGGGAAATCAAGTAGAAGAGATCTAAAGTTATTATGGCATGGACAACACTTTGAGCATCTCTGAAACTAAAAGAGGAACAGAGGCGGGCAATATTACAGAGGAGGTGGTACAAACAAAAAGGGAATTACATATAATGCTTTCATGTCTAAACACAGATTAGAGTGAGATTAATCTTGATGCCTACTAACATTTGGTCAGAAAACAGTCATTTACACCTGGAGGTTGTGTATTTGCAAAATAAAGCATGAACTACAATATTAAGCCTGAGTAAAGTTCCTATTTATGTAAGATCGTATGTGCATGACAATCATACAGAGGAAATGAATCCATGCGTGAGAGTGTTTCTGCATGATCAGCTCTTTATGTGTGCTTGTGGGCCTGTGTGTAAATGAACTAATCCATGAATACACTTCCATTCAAAAGTTTACAGTACGTATGTTTTTTTTTTCCCTGCAAAGGAAGATATTAATACTTTTTTTGTCACCAAAGATGCAGTAAATTAATAAAAAGTTACAGTTAAGAGATTTATAATGTTACAAAATATTTATATTTCAAATAATTGCTGCTATTTTGCACTTTCTATCCAACAAATAATGAATTTATCAATGTATTCAAGAAATAATAAGCAGCACAACTATTTTTAACATGAATTATGATAAGAAATGTTTCTTGAGCACCAATTCAGAAGATTATTGATTTCTGAAAAATCACGTGACACTGACTGAAGACTGAAGTAATAGCTTTGCTGTCACAGGAATAAATTACATTTTAAAATATGTAATTTATATTGTAATAATATGACTCATAATAATAATAATAATAATAATAATAATAATATTGAAAAAATCTAAATTATGTCAATATCTATAACCTATATACAGCATTATTTCCAAGGAACAAGAAAATAAATATTTGGAAGAATCTTTACACAGCTCTTCATCATAAAAAACAAACAAACACCAAGCTCCTTCATTAAAGTAGTTCATATGACACATGCATAAGTCCTCTAAAGCCATATTTATATTGTAAATAGATTAAAATTCAAATCTGAAATCCAAACACAGATTCCAAACTCTTCACGTCATGATTGACATCGTCAAATGTCTCTGGTTTTTATGTGAGCTATAAACAAGCGTGACATGGCAGGGCAAATATGTGGAATGGAGAATGACATGAATACATACTGACAGTATTCATTTTTGGCTTTACGCCTCCGATAAGTAGAGTCTAAAAATATAACCAGACCCGTAATTCAGCATTAAAAAAAAAAATGTTTTTGCTATTTAATCTCTGTTTTGATTGGATTCATATCAACTGTAATTAAAGCAATTCTAATCATAATGAATACCCATTTCCTTCTAATGATAAATCACTGCCTGGGTGAGAACAGGATTATCCATGCTCTCCTTTCATCTCTAGACCTTACATCATTTCCTTTGGCTGAGCGAAACTCTGCTTCTCCTTTGAACGAGCAGACAATCTCTCTTAAAAATATGGGTCATCGCTGTCCATAACAGACAGTTGAACGGTGTGAAGATGTCATAACAAGTCAAGAAGGCTAGACAGAGTCTGACTTGCACAGAAGATATAGGATGAGAGTAACATATGTGCTGTATTTGTGATTCATGCATGTCATTGGCAAAACAACAGTAAAGCACTTGTCATTGTCAGCATCTGTCTCGCAAGAAAAAAACCCACTGTGACACTCTTCAGACCATGAAATAAAGCACTTTTTGTTTTAAACCTATGCAGCATCAGTTGTCTTTGTAAAGGCCGGTGATTACCTCTTGCAGTGAGAGGTTGATGAAAAGACAGTGGAATGAACTATTAGCCAAAATGTCTGATTGGTTTATATCATGACAAATGCTGTGAGGGAATAGAAACAAAGCTAGTTATAATTTTTTACAAGACCTTTTACAATATCTTTTTTTTCTTTATTATTAGTTTTCAGACCCACCTTGAAAACATACTGAATTACATAAAAGGGGACAATGCTCTTTTATCATCTTTTAATTATTCTGATTACAATGCACTATGTCTGACTTGGGTTGATGCCCAGATATGTGACATATAAACGTAGCCTGGATCCCATCCTAAACCACATGAATGAGTAAAGCAACACGACGGTGGTACCGTAGGTCAACATGACAGATGTAGTACATCTGGATTACACTCATACTATATCAACCATACTTTTTTTAATGGTTGTGAAGTGAATAGCCTACTTATTCCCAAAAAGCACCTCTTCAGAGTATGCAATTCCGGACGCATGCCTTTGGGTTTTTTAGGGATCAAAGGCCAAGTGATATAACAAATCAGAAATAAATGTTATACGATTCTTGCAAAAGGTGTTTAGCCTACATATGTTTCAAATATTTTCATACACTCTAAAAACTGCTGGGCTAAAAACAACCCAATTTAGGTTATTTTGGCAACCCAGCGCTGGGTCAAAAAGGGCCGAACCCAATGCTGTGTTATTTTAACCCAACCCGTTTTTTTGTTTAAAATTATTACATTGCTAGGCTAAGATGAACCCAAATTAAGCTAGGCATTAAACCTACAAATCTTGTTCATTTTAAAATCACTTTTACACTCAAATAATAACTATCAAAAGGTAAATATTTCTTAAAAACAGGAGAAAACTCTCAAAAAGTGACATGCATGTAAGAAGAAATGCAGAAAAGTATGGCATTAACAGCTACTGAGTTGAAGCATTTGTTAAATATAACTTTTAAGATCAAATGTGACTATATTAGATAAAGATATTTAAAAGGTGGCATAAATGCAAATCTTTCTGTATATCAAATTCATATAATAAACAACATAATTGCATTCATGTTAATAGTACCACTGTTTAGAGAACTCTAGTAAGTTATACTTCAGTAAGTAAGTGAGGTTTATTACCTACTAACAGTTCAGGCTGATGCAGAATTGTTTTCTGACTCAAAAGGAATTACTGATAAATGAATTAAACTGATAAAACAACCGACTGATAAAAGTAAGTTCCGTAATGGGATTGTTCGCTGTGTTTTTGATTGAGATTATGTTGCTGAGTGTATTTTATAACAGTTGTTCAGTCTGCATGGACAGAAGAAAGCAAAATCCGTTTTTCTAAAGTCTAGGTTTCCATCTCTAGTGTGTTCAAGACGCATTGTTTAATGTCAGCAGGTGATGTATGACCCAGCTCATTATTTTAGCTACAGGAACATTACTGGAGCATCCCGCAACGTTATTGAGCTAATGAAGCAGCTAAAGCTGAAGGCAACGCATCTCGACAGCTTGTAACATCGTGACACAGGTTTAACGCACTTATGACGGAATATAAAGCGTGATGACGACTGAACGGACGGTTGCGTCCTCCGTTATGTTTTATAATGGCACAAGAAAATATTTGAAAACACACCGTCCGACCTGCCAGTCATCACTCGCACAAAATGCACATCACACCGTATCACCTTCTGTGTGTGCTTATCAAAACAAAAAAATGAGTCCCTTTTCCTCAATGCTTCCTTCCAAACGTTTAACGAAATATGTAACGTTACGTTACTACCACTCGACTGGACAGCAAACATCACCAGCATTTAAAAGTGCAGCAGGGGTCACTTACGTTTCAGTCACCGATATGCTCCATGATTTTAAGGCAGCATGCAGATCCGATCAGTGTTTTGATGAGACCTCCGCAATTCTTTCACTTGCACTGCACACTGGACTCGCCCTGGTGTGACGTCATCGCGCTTTACGTCACAGTTGTTGTTCTAAAGACGCCGCCTCCGTCGCCTCGTTCACAGATAGCGTGAATCAGAGAGCATGCAGTCTCCTCTTAAGATTTGAAAAAAAATATATAAATAAACGAAGATTTTTATTTTAATTTGTCTTGCCTGTATTTAAGAACGTCTCATGAAACGAGCTCGTGACAGTTTCGATAACGGAAGACCTTGACTGCCATCTAGTGGTTGCAGCCTAAAGCACTGCTACAAAATGAAATGCAGGTGGATGAGGTGAAATATTTCTGTAAACACCTACTACTGTATCTTATTCCATTCTGTATCACCTGTCATAATAACATAGCAATATAACATGCACGAGTTTAAATAAAGGTGAAATTAGCTATATTTAAATTTTGTAAAGAGTACCTATTTTTTTCACTATATGGATAACATTACAAGAATAAAATAAGAAAAGATCAAATAATTGTATTATTATACTTATTATTTTAAAACCTCTAAATCCTTACATTAGCACTGGATCATAGAAAAAGGGGCTTTCATTAACATTAACATTAACATTAACGTTATAGATCAGTGGTGTGTATATGTAGGTATATTAGTGCTACCAAAAAAATACAAAATAAAAATTTTTGTTCACATAATAAGTGTGTGTATACTGTGTATACGCATTATGTATATATAAGGACACAAATACAGCATATAAATAAAAAGTAATAAAAATAAAATAAAAATAACAATAATTGCATCTAAAATAAAAGTTTTGTTTCCATAATATATATGTGTGGTTCGGTTCACGGCCGGAAAAGGGTGGCATGGCATGTCCCCTTCAGGTTGGTGGAGAGCTCTTGCCTCAAATAGAGGAGTTGAGGTATCTTGTTCACGAGTGAGGGAAGGATGGAGCGGGAGACTGACAGTGCAGCTTCTGCAGTGTTGCGGTTGGTACCTGTCTGTTGTGGTAAAGAATGAGCTGAGCTGCAAGGCAAAGCTCTCGATTTACCGGTCAGTCTACATTCATACTCTCATCTATGGCATGAGCTGTGGGATACAGGCTGCCAAAATCAGCTTTCTCCGTAGGGTAGCTGGGTGCTCCCTTAAGAGGTAGGGTGAGGAGCTCTGCCACTTGGGAAGAGCTCAGAGTAGAGCCGCTGCTCCTCCACATCGAGAGGGACTCTCTCGGCTGGCCTGGGAACGCCTCTGTATCCCCCCGGAAGAGCTGGAGGAAGTGTCTAGGGAGAGGGAAGTCTGGGCTTCTCTGCTCAGACTGCTGCCCCCCCGACCCGGCCCCGAATAAGCGGAAGAATGGATGGCCACTATTATTGACAGCACTAATGAATGAATGAATGGATAATATACTGGTAATATATATATATATATATATATATATATATATATATATATATATATATATATATATAATATACTGGTAATATATATATATATATATATATATATATATATATATATATATATATATATATATATATATATATATATATATATATATATAGGCTATGGATTTATATATGAGTTTTACTTCAGAAGTGTTTGTTGTGGCAGAAAGGAACAGGTTATCACCATTTTAAAAAAAAAAGAAAAAAATTCTGAGAATTACAGGAGGTGAAACTATTTCAGAGGTAGGCCTAAGTACAGGACAAACAAATCAGGTGTGGCATTGTTCGTCAACCGGTCGACATCTAGCCACACACCTGCTCACTGAGACAGAGAGCCGACACTCAGTCAAGAGTGTGCGACGATCAGACTGATTGAGGACGTAGATGAAGAGAACAATTTTAAAATGTTCTTTTAATTATTCACATATTTTCTGTACATTTTATACGTCAGCTTCTGGCATATGCATGTATTATGAGAAAATATGGTGCTTAATTTTAATCAGAGGTCGCCTTTCACATTTTTGATGTGCTTAATTTGCACTGTATCTCTTGGATACGGAGCAAACGTCAATGTTATTTTGGAACCGACTGCTACTTCGCCATCTAAACTTCCTCCTTTGAGCCCAATGGAGGAGACTGATCCCGACCCAGTCGAAACCACCCAAGCGGTGTTTACACTGGACTACCCCCGCATTCAGATCCCGTTTGAGATTACTTTATGGGTGCTACTTGCGTCCTTTGCGAAAATAGGTGAGTGATTACACATTATATGGCAAGCTGTTTTAACATATATTCTTTTAGAAACACGTAACTAGTGACTTTTTGATGTTAGTAGTATACTTATTTATTTTAATTATTAAGTCGTCCAGTGCTGATTCTATTCCAGTTTTACTAGCAGCCTAAAGATGTATTAGATAATAGCCTATTTGTTTGGGAAACACTATATGCAACATATCTTATCTCAATTTTCAATAGATTTTTTTTTACTTGGCTATATGAGATAGTTAGTCAGAAAAGCATCTTTATTCTTTATTCTTACAAAAATGGTAAAAAGGTATAAAAAAAGTTACTAGAATATAAAATGTAAGAAAAAGATTCAGTAAATTAGATTTAAGGATGAATGAATAGGGTGTCATGTGTAGCTATAGAAAGCACATAACGCAGGAGTGGACATAAACAAAGTACTTTTAATAATAAATCCACAAGGCAGGAGAGACACAGGAGACAAACACAATATCAACATCAATACCAGAACTAAGGAGCTAGGACAAAACATAGGGCTTAAATACTAGAAAAGGTAATTAGGGGAGAACTGAAACAGGTGTGTAGCTAATTCATCGCAAACCATACAGACATGGACCTCAGGGAAATGAAGACAGAAACAGAACTAAAACAAAACATAATTGTGACTGTTCGCCGCCCTCCCGGAAGGTCATGCGGTTTGGCTGTTCGTCCACATAGAAACACAACACCAGGTCCCTGAAACTGATCATTTTTGAAAACTACTGCCAGGGCAATGATTTTCAAAAACTTCTTTGCAGTGTTATTTTGTTGTCTGAGATTTTTGCCATTTCTCCATGGTTGGGGAGTAACAGAATACATGTAACGGCGTTACGTAATCAGGAGACAAAAATCCAGTAACTGTAATCCGTTACAGTAAAAAGTTACGTTAACATATATTCCACAAGACAAAAAAAAAAAAAATGCTGAAATTATTAAAATAACCCCACTCAAAAGTTTGGGAACCCTTGGTTCTTAATACTGTGTTCTGTTACCTGATGATCCTCGACTGTCTTTCTGTTTTGTGATGGTTGTGCATGAGTCCCTTGTTTGTTCTGAACTGTTAAACTGAGCAGCGTTCTCCAGAAAAATCTTTAAGGTCCTGCAGATTCTTCAGTTTTCCAGCATCTTTGCATATCTGAACCCTTTCCAGCAGTGACTGTATGATTTTGAGATGCACCTTATCACACTGAGGACATTTGAGGGACTCAAAAGGGGGTGAGGGGGTGAAAACTTTTGGAATTTGAAGATCAAGGTAAATTGTACTTAATTTGTATACCGGGAAACATACAAGTATCTTCTGTTGCTTACGAAGGGCAGAACTAAATGGAAAAAATATATATTTCAACAAAATAAGACAAATTTGGCCATCTTCATCGTGTTCAAAAGTTTTCACCCCCCAGCTCTTAATGCATCTTGATTTCCTTCTGGAGCATCAGTGAATGTTTAAATCTTTTTTAATAGTTGTGTTTGAGTCCCTCAAATGTCCTCAGTGTAATAAGGTGTATCTCAAAATCATAAAGTCACTGTTTGAAAGGGTTCAAATATGTAAAGATGTTGGAAAACTGAAGAATCTGCAGGACCTTAAAGATTTTTCTGAAGAACGCTGCTCAGTTAAACTGTTCAGAACAAACAAGGGACTCATGCACAACCATCACAAAACAGAAAGACAGTCGAGGATCATCAGGTAACAGAACACAGTACTAAGAACCAAGGGTTCCCAAACTTTTGAGTAGGGTTATTTTAATAATTTCAGCATTTTTTTTGTCTTGTGGAATAAATGTTAAAATATTTTATGTACAATATCTTACTCAGGACAGTACTAAATAAAAAATAACATGCATTTAGTATGATCTCTCTTATTTTTTGAAAATTACTCATATTTTCACAAATTCTGCAAGGGGTGCCCAAACTTTCGAGCCCCACTGTATATATATATATATATATATATATCTATTTTCCTTTTGAATAAAATTTTCCATTGTCTAAAAATTGTTCTTATTATATTTTCATTGAAAAAAAATAATAATTTGTATTCTCTATTTTCCTGTTGAAGAAACATTTTCCATTGTCAAAAAATTGTGTTCTTATTATATTTGCTTGGGGAAAAAAATGAATTTGTATTCTCTATTTTCCTGTTGAAGAAACATTTCCTTAAAATTCTTTCTTAATATATTTTCTTCAAAATAAAACAAAATAATCTGTAATACCAATACCATGCACTAGATGTCTGTATAGTCCTTTACATATATATTAATTCAGGGCTGTGAAATTCTTAATTAATAAATGTTGTTTTAAAAAAATTATATTTGGCCTTGAAGTAATCCAGAAGTAATCCAAAAGTAATCAGTTACATTACTTTCATATTGTGGTATTTGGATTACATTACTGAATACTTTTTTTATGAAGTAATTAGTAACTGTAACGGAATACATTTTTAAAGTAACCCTCCCAAGCCTGCATTTCTCAATATGAATTATTCAGCGATCTTGCATCCTTGTGTTCTCTTTCTACGGCATCATCAACTGTTGAAGTTCAATTCCAATTCTCATGAATACAAGTACAGAGGATGCATTAAAGTTCCCGGATGTCGAGTGCAGGCTTTAGAGCAGGGATAGGCAACTTCGGTCCTGGGGCCTGTACCATGATGGTAGCTGAACAAATTCAGAGTTACAGGATTAGTTTTGGGTTGACAAAACCAAACCTCTCCAATCCGGCTTTGTTGGTACCATGATGCTGTTCATCAACTTTCTTTGTCAATTCAGGCTTTGATCCTGAGTTTGTGGAGTGCGTGCACATACATGTGTGACATCACTGGCGAGCAGCCAATCACGAGCCTTGCAACACAAAGCAAGTTTGTTTTACTTCTCGCGAGAGACCCAGCGAGATTCAAAACTAAAGGTTAAAGGTTTTGCTAAAGGTTAAGAGATTGAAGAATATGACAAATTTAAATGTCATGTGAAAAATGAAGGAGGACTAATAAAATAAATGATCTTGCTCCATCAGTGTAGTCACAAGTGGAACTTGTTAACTTAGTTTATACATTTGAAAATATATAGTGATAGACACTTGAACATGTAAGGTCAGATTTGTAATTTTTAAAACAATGCAATCTTTTGATACTACAGCTTATTTATAGTAAATGATCTGTATACATTGATATTTATTTAAAATAATTTATTATAAACTGCTTGTGTGTAAAAGATAAATAATAATAATAATAATATGAATCACAATAATTATATAAATCATAAAATGAATCCGTTATTATCATTAAAGCCAAAGGAGTTCATTTGTGTCGGACATGTGTCACTTCACTCATCTGATTGGTCCACCTTCAGTTTGAGATCTCTAACCCAGAACATAACCTGCCCCGGAGCAGGTTAGCCGTGCAGCGTAAGATACCATGGCAACAAACACCGATTCAAGCCGAGCTACTTTCATAGTACCTAAAACCCAGGGTTGGCGGAAACTAAGCTGAAACATAGCTGGCTAGCCACCTAATCCAGCTTCATGGTACAGGCCTCTGGAGGGCCACTGTCCTGCAGAGTTTAGCTCCAACCCTAATTAAACACACCTGAACAAGGCAATCAGTGTTTTCGGGATTACTAGATAGATACAGGCAGGTGAGTTTTTATGAGGGCTGAAGCTAAACTCTGCAGGATAGTGGCCCTCCAGGACCGGAGTTGCCTATTCCTGCTTTAGAGAATCGAGCCGTTAGAAATCCCAGAAGATGCTGTGGGCGGCCTGCAAGGCAAGCTTTAAAGAGCTTCAAGTATTTGTGAGAGCAAGTTTAAAGTAAATCTTAATCGTTTTGTTTTGCTTAATTTTAAAAAAGTAATAAGACCCGGGGAAAGTCTGCAGTTTTTTTTATTGGTGAATTAAAATGAACCTTAACATAGTCAAAGTTAAACATATAACACTGTAAAATAAAATTGCATACAATTATATGTAAAAAATATCTATAATAGTATGAAATGTTTTAATAAGTTATGACTTTGTTTGTAATTTTGTTATATTAATTATTCATTATATCCGCTGCTTATGCTGTGACTATTCAGTCAGTTAACCAAGAACACATCTCAATTCTCATAAGGGTACGTTCTGTGTCCTTGCATCCTTCCAAGCTTGTTCTTCCAAGGAAGCTTGGCAAGACGCTCCACGAGAACACAAGTTTGTGTCAGCATTTGGCTTGTGACATCGGAGCATGTGCTGTTATCTCTGCCTACTTGAAACTGTTTCAGGCTTCTGATTGGCCAACATTGCTTTATGGTTGAGTTTATATCGCCACCTGTTGGCTTGGCATGCTCAGGGCAACACAGGGAAATGCGGAGACAGAAACAGAACCAAAACAAAACCTAACTGCAGTGTTGGGCAAGTTACTTTTAAAAAGTAATTAGTTACAGTTACTAGTTACTTCTTCCAAAAAGTAACTAAATTAGTAACTCAGTTACAAATTTTTAAAGTAACTAGTTACTTAAGAAAGTAACTATTGCGTTACTTTCAAGTAAAATTGAATTTTAAATGCTCAAACGTGACCCCACCTCTACCCCTCTTTAAAGGAACTTAAAATACATGTGCATGTTCAATTATTTATGATAAATCTGAATATTATAATGAAATGGACACTTAATACAATACATTATTAACAGAAACATGAAACATTGTACACACATCTAAAAAAAAAAGTTGCTGTGGGACAAAGTGAGACTAGCCTCCAATCAAATGGCATGTATGTAGATATTATGTTTATATAGTGGATCAATGCAAATAACACGATAGATTTTTGGGAACTTTTGATATTTCCTTTTATTGTTTCTTTAATTTCTTGAAGGAAAAAGTAATGTATATACTTCTATTTAGAGAAGGCTACTTTTGGATTATTTGGGCTCGTCGCCATACCTGTCTCTGGTTGACTGACTGGCTTGTGTTGTTCGTTGTGTGTCCTGTCCTGTCCGATGATGGGTCGTTCGCGAATGAGCGTTAGTGATGATGGATCGACTCGTTCGCGAATGAGCTTTTGAGGAGTCGTTCGCGATTCGCGAATGAGCCGACTCTAAGAGCCGGCTTTTTTAGTTGAACTTCGGGAGCTGGCTCGCATATCTGAAGAGCCAACTCTATTTTTTCAAATTTAGCCTATAGAAATTAAATAATTATGTAATAAAAATTGAAATATTATAGTCAAAGTCATTTAAAGAGCCGTTTGTGAGCCAAAGAGCCGGCTCTTTTCAGTGAGCTGAGTCAAAAGAGCCGAATTCCCATCACTACTATACGTGCTTTCGAAAACCCGCCCAACTCTACCTCTGATTGGCTTACAATGAAATTTTACTCTACCTCAGCCAATCGTCAGCATTTATGCGCTTGTCTCGTGCTCTGCCCACTAACCAAGGAAGAACAGTAAAAAAAAGTATTTGCCTCTCGCTCAGAGATCTAGTTGGTCTGATGAAAAAAAAAAAACAGCTTCATCATCAGTTATAGTAACGCGCCGCATTTTTTGGCAGTAACGGTAACGGCGTTATTAAGATGAGAAGAGTAATCAATTAGATTACTCGTTACTGGAAAAAGTAATGCCGTTAGTAACGCCGTTATTTATAACGCCGTTATTCCCATCACTGCCTAACTGTGACACAGGGTACTTATAATCCCCCCCCCCCTTTAACTACTTGCACACACACATTAACACTAAGTAACAAGTATTGTTTTTTTTTTTTCTGAATAGGTTTCCATGTTTACCATAAGATCACGGTCTGGGTGCCAGAGTCATGTTTGCTGATCTCCATTGGTCTCATAGTCGGGGGCATCATGCACTCACTGCACGAGAAGCCGCCGGCAGTGCTGACCTCCAACGTCTTTTTCCTCTATATGTTGCCACCCATTGTTCTAGACTCAGGCTACTTCATGCCCACTCGGCCTTTATTTGAGAATTTCGGCACGGTGCTGTGGTTTGCTGTGGTTGGCACCTTGTGGAATTCTATTGGCATAGGCATCTCTCTATTTGCCATCTGCCAGATCGAGGCGTTTGGTGTGCAGGACATTACCCTACAGGAGAACCTCCTCTTCGCCTCCATCATCTCAGCCGTAGAACCAGTGGCTGTCCTCACTGTGTTTGAGGATATCAGCATCCATGAGCAGCTCTATATTGTGGTATTTGGAGAGTGCCTGTTCAATGACGCTGTCACTGTGGTAAGTGATGTGTGGACAAGGTTTTTAGATGTACAAAACCAAGTGATAAAGGTTTCAAAAGGGGCGTTCTCCCCACCCCACTCGTCACACTCCAGTTAACATTTCTTAATTTTTCTTAGTGTGAAACATAAATAGAACTATAAAGAACCTTGTGTGAAATGGAAGGGTTCTATGGATGTTAAGGGTTCTTAATGGAAACATCAATGCCAATAAAGAACCTTTTTGAGTGAGTTATAGAAAGGGATTGGGAAAAAAGATTGAGACTGATCAGCCATACATCGCCAAGGGGAAAATAAACACTTGACACTGAAAATGGTAAAAAGGTAAAAAAAATGTTACTAGTACATAAAAAGCAGGCTACTAGTAAATAAAAAATAGATAAATTTGGCGATGAGGACAAAGAATAAGACTTATATTGTCATTCTCTCCATGGGAAAGCATGTGCTTGAAACTTGCTTTTACTTGGTGCATCACTTAGAAATATACTTTTTTCAAGATTTTCTGTTTTGAAGATTGTGTCTGAATTTGAATGGACTGACATAGATATGCCATTGATCAAAAAGTATCACAATTAGTTTCAAAAGAAATACGCTTGTATAGAATCTCCTTTCAAATCTTGTCCTAGTAACAGATTACTTGAAATCCAAAAGACAACACGAGCATGCAGAATTACTCAGTCATTTGATACAGGCTGAAACACCATGGTAAACACATTGTGTATAAACATTGTTGCTTTCTTTATTGTGTCAAACATAAATTAAATACTTATGCACAGTTACATGTTACATTTCTTATTTTATTACATTTGAACCGAAGTAAAGAGAAAAAGAATAGTAATAGAACGAAGTCTTTGTACTTTTGCTTAATACAGTTAATATACAAGTACTTTCTACAGTACTCATATATTACCATTAAAATACTACATTTTATTTTTTATTGATCACTAATACAATTTATGAAGATTGAAAGATGGTAAAATTCAATACTACATAAAACAGATTCAGTTCAATACTTAAATAAAAACAGAGAAAATATGTAATGAATCTCTGTAAAATAAGTAAATTAGCCAATTTTGTTCAAATAAATGCCTGCAAAAGTTGGGATGTACAGTGCATGTAAGGTTGGGAATGAAAAATCAATTCCAATTCCAGAATCGGATACTTAATTCCACCTATCAATTCCTTTGTGCACCTGTTTTATTTTTAGGTTGTTAAAAGGGGCTGTTAAAATGTATTTGTCTTTGAATCATTCATTCAAGAGTTTCATTTTAAAACTGATTCATGTTTTACCCTGCGTGATGTTCTGCGTGTTGTGTCATAACTTTGTGTTGTTTTGTGAATCAGATTGTGTATTATTTATAAGTAGTTCTCGCTGTCTGTTTCAGGTGCTCTATAATCTATTCAATCATGTAGCAGCGCTCGAGGTGGTTGAAGCTGGAGAAGTTTTTCTGGACATAGGTCGATTTTTTGTGGTTGGCTTGGGAGGTATGATTTTCGGCGTACTGTTTGGCTTTGTGGCAGCCTTCACCACGCGCTTTACAGGAAAAGTGAGAGAGATCGAGCCTCTAATAATCTTCCTGTACAGCTACCTGGCCTACCTCATAGCGGAGCTCCTTGCCATCTCCAGCATCATGGCGTACGTAAGGGCTCCTAACTACATTTTTGAAGAAAATATATATTTCTTTGGCTTTTCCTGAGTGTTGTGTTCCTGTATCTACAGTATTGTAATCTGCGCCTTGACTATGAAGTATTACGTTGAGGAGAATGTATCCCAGCGCTCCTGCACCACCATCCGGCATGTCATCAAGATGTTTGGAAGTGTGTCGGAAACTCTGATCTTCTTCTTTCTGGGTGTTGTTACCATAACAACAGAGCACCAGTGGAACTGGGGCTACATCCTCTTTACTCTGCTGTTTGCTCTTCTTTGGAGAGGCCTGGGTATGGGAGAATATAAAGAATTCCCAAATTACTAAAAATAAGTTTTTAATAGTAGCAGGATACACTTCTTTAGCCATTGTTAAAGAACATTATTATTTGTGCTATTGGCAAAAATGTAACATTTATTTTTTTCTTAAGGCATCCTGGTCCTAACGCAGATCATTAACCCCTTCCGCACAATTCCTTTCAACTTCAAAGATCAGTTTTGTTTGGCCTATGGTGGGCTGAGAGGAGCTGTGTCCTTTGCCTTGGCTTTCACTCTGCCAGACAGTATCGGTTGCAAGAAGCTGTTCATCACAGGCACGATTGTCATCATCATCTTTACAGTGTTCATTCAGGTTCTGCACCTTCTCACAAGAGCGAATGAGTCTTGCTTTAGGAGTGCTTTAGTGCAAACTAGCCAAGAATTCCTATTTATGAATCATCTCCACATATGCAATTTCCCATAACTAGAGCTAGACTGTCGATGCTACAGAGATCATTAGAAGCTGATTCACCACTAGTTTGTGCTCTCTGTTTCTAATCTCTGTTCTGCTCAAATAAAGCTTTACTTTTCATATATTACAAATTAAATTTATCATTTATACACTGCTGGTCAAAAGTTTGGAATAATAATAAAAAAAAAAAATAGCAGCAGATTTAAAATGTTCACCAAGGCTGCATTTATTTGATGAATACATAGTAGTATTGTATGTAGTAGTGTCCAGTATCCAAATACTATTTCTCTTCACAGGGAATTACTTTAAGACCCCTTCTAAAATTAATCAATGTTCGTAAGACAAATCGAAACCAGGAGACCATCAATAGTGAGATTCACAAAAGGGTATGTCTGTTTCATTTCTTTAATTTGAACATTGCTTAATCAGTAATTAAGATCAGTTTAGTTTTGATTCAGTTACTCTGTTTCAGTTGATGGAGCACACTGTTGCTGGTATAGAAGATCTGTGTGGACAGTGGAGTCACTACTACTGGAAAGACAAGTAAGAGTTAGTTTTTTTTTTTCTCACTACACAGCATTGTTCAATGGAAAATTACAGACAACAGCTTAGAAGTATTTTAGTGTCATGTTTCCACTTTTTTCTATCATCATTTCATTAGTGTCCCAGAAACATATAACCGGTTAGACTGGTCTTACAGCTTTGTCATGTGTACATGCCTTTCCCAATCAGCCTTAGGTTTTTGTAAATGTATTCCTGTTAGATACTACCACAGCTGTAATCCTAGAATTTTTAAGTTTTATTTTATTTTGGAAAAAGATATGAATGGATAAAGGACATTTAATTTGACTCAGCGAGTTAAATCTCAACATACAGAATCCTGTATATTCTGTGATATCACATTGATTTTGAGATTCATACATGTCTTTGGTTGCCAGGTTCATGAAGTTTAATAACCGGATCATTCGCAAGATTTTAATCCGTGATAATCGTCCCGAGTCGAGCATTGTGGCTCTGTATAAGAAACTGGAGCTTCAGAACGCCATGGAGATACTGGACCAAATGCCCGGTGACATCAGTGCAGCCCCCTCTTTAATTTCATTGCAGTACGTCTCCTTTTAACGCTGTCACTTCTTGTCTTGTCTTCCTCTTTTCAGAAATCTTTGAAACTGTCTGAAACTTATTTCTAGCTGAATCTGTGTAGCTTACATTTATTAAAGTCCCAGTCATTTCAGTTAAGGTCTGTAGTCACAGCCAACATCACAATGATTTACTTCCTGTCGATTTATGTTTGTCTTTTACAATAGCAAAGAAAGAAAGAATGCCTCCAAATCCAGGAAGAAGTTATTGTCATCTGATGTGACAAATATGCATGAACTCTTATCAAAGAACATGTACAAGATCAGACAGAGGGTGAGTTATGACAGAATGTTCTGAACTTACAATAGAGGAATTGCTGGAAGAAACCAAACAAACACTGACAAACAAACAACAACAAAAGAACCACCATTAAAAAAAAGTCAAATGCTCAATACAAAGGAATTAGTTAAGAAATTAATTATTTTTAGGACACTGACCTACATGAGAAATAACAAGCAGTTTTGTGCCAGTTTAAAGATTTGTATGACCTACACTGAAAATATAACTGTGAGTTTTGATATCAGTCTAATCTAAATGGTTTTGATTTTGTTCAGTTTGTCAAATAAAAATAAAAATAAAAAATATTGTGCATGATTAAAAAATATTTTCATATTGATGACACATACTGACTAGCTTTACTGGCTGCATTAATTATTGTGGGTTTTATTAAAATGGTCCAGAACATATTTTTTTTTTCTCCAGTGTGGGGTTCAGAAACTAGTAATATTGCACTGAACAAAGACTACCATGTGTTTAAGGGAAAGTTTAATGTCTTCTCAAATAATTTGTATTATTATTTAGTATGTGAAGTAGCGGTGCATTAAAATAATCATGTTTATTTTGTTGCTTCTATTACCCTTCATTATATTTCACAATTTGTTATCTATATTTTTATCCATTATGCTTCACAGACAGTGTCTTACACTAATAAGCATTCATTACCCAATGATATAACAGCCAGGGAGATCCTGATGAGACGCCACACAAGCTTACGACGCAGTCTCAGAGCTGGAAGCTTCCATGGCACTGTATGTAATGAATGTATGAATGATATGATGATACAAGACAAAAAAACCTAAAGAATGCTGTCTTAAATCAGAACACACACTCATACATAATGATCTATAAAATATATACACTTCTAAATATGGAAACGAGAGTCGCTGACCCGCTTCTTGCTCTTTCTCTACCAGAACGCTTCAAAAATGTCCCACAACTATTTCTCTCTGCCCATGGGCCGGAGTCTGAACACTGGATTTCCTCCAGGGAGACTCGTTCACACTGGTGAGAGAATGTACTGCTGCTTAATATTTTTGTGCCATATTAAGTGACTTTGTTTTTGAGGATTCTTTGCTAAATAGAAAGTTCAAGAACAGCTTTTATTTGAAATAAACGTTTTCACAAGATGCGGTTGTGTTTATGGCTACTCCATTTGACATGCCATCTAGTGTTTGATTTAAATAATACATTGATGTGAGTAAAAATTATTTTCATTTTAGGTAGCTGTATTGACAGTAATATAGATAGAACTCGCTGCTGTTGTCTTTTTAGGAGATGGTGATACTGAATCGGAGATCGACTACCCGTCAATCAGGCGTCCACGGAGAGTGTCATCTAAAGCAGCGATGCCTCTCAGGCCGTTAAACACTCTGAAGGAAGTGGCTTCCTCTGTCGACACGGTGGACGAACAGAACGAGGAGCAGAGAGGCTACAGGAGGTCACATCTGGGGTCAAATGTCAGCCGTTCAGGACATCTGACCTCACATCTGCATCATGGCTCATCTAGAAACTATAGTGAAGGAGACCATGATTTTGAGGAGCAGCAATCACGGTTATCTCCACATGCATGGGTACAGGAACCGCAGGACAACAGTGATGTGCAGCACCCTTTGATGAGGAGACCACACTGGCTGCCACAGACACCACATGACAAATGAGATCTACAGGAGTGTT